>NC_042978.1:43181384-43263884 GCF_901001165.1 Salmo trutta | reverse complement strand
GCTAAAGCAGTGAATAAAACAAACTTTCGGGAGGAGGCTTCTAATGTTAACATGCATGAAACCAAGGCTTTTACGGTTACAGAAGTCAGCAAAAGAGAGCGCCTGGGGAATGGGAGTGGAGCTAGGCACTGCAGGGCCTGGATTAGCCTCTACATCACCAGAGGAACAGAGGAGGAGTAGGATAAGGGTACCGCTAAAGGCTATAAGAACTGGTCGTCTAGTACGTTCGGAACAGAGAGTAAAAGGAGCAGGTTTCTGGGAGCGGAAGAATAGATTTAAGGTATAATGTACAGACCAGGGTATGGTAGGATGTGAATACAGTGGAGGTAAACCTAGGCATTGATTGACGATGAGAGAGGTATTGTCTCTAGAGACACCATTTAAACCAGGTGAGGTCACTGCATGTGTCACTACAGTGAAATAAGACAATAATCACTAACCAAAACAGCAATGGACAAGGCATATTGACATTAGTGAGAGGCATGCGTAGCCGAGTGAGCATGGGGTCTAGTGATCATGCTGTTTAATCAGCTTCTTGATATGCCACCCTTGTCAGGTGGATGGATTATCGTGGCAAAGGAGAAATGCTCACTAACAGGGATGTAAACCAATTTGTGTACAACATTTGAGAGAAATAAGCTTTTTGTGAGTATGGAACATTTCTGGGATATTTTATTTCAGCTCATGAAACATGGGATCGGCAGGCAGGCAGGCAGGCAGGCAGGCAGGCAGGCAGGCAGGCAGACAGAGCAGCAACTCACCCCAGACATTGAGGTTGTAGTTCTTCTCAGTCTTGCCAGCGATATTGGTGGCCTCACAGGTGTATCTGCCGGAGTCCTGCACCTGAGCACTGTCAATCTGCCAATCACATTCACAGAGAGTAAGATACAAGAGATACAATAGGCCTGTCAACCTGCCAGTCACAATCAATAATCAATGAGAGGCATGGAGAGGCAGAGAGGTGTGTAGAGAGTAGGGTTCGATATAAATAGATAGAGAGAGAGATAGAGAGAGCACGAGAGAGAGCGCGAGAGAAAGCGAGAGAATGAGAGAGAGTGACAGAGAGAGCGAGAGAGAAAGAGAGGGAAGGATAGAAATTGGACTGTACCTTCAGCACACTCCCATCCTCCGACACGGTCAGTCCTGGCTTCCTGAAGAGCGGGCGGCCATCTTTGCGCCAGGACAGAGTGGGAGGAGGGATTGCGTCACTCTGGCAACGCAGCTCTAACAAGCGACCCAGCATTACAGTGGCATTCACCTCCTCACCCATGATGTTGGGTGGCACTGTAACACATAAATACACAGATGCAGTGTCAACGACAATAAAAAGTCACATTGGAAAGTGGGAACCCAACAATGTGAAATCCTTTAACTCCCTTAAGTTTACATCTCAAAATAATTTCACATTGGGAATCCGGTGAACCCATTTTCACCCCTGGAGAAAATGGTCCCAAAAATATACCTCAATAAAATTGAAGAAATTGACTTGTTGACTCTTACCCACACCTCAGACTGTAAGCACCAAACAATGCCATTCCACAGCTCTGACAATGTATAAGTCTGGTGCCAGTCCTATGTGGTACCACTAAATCCTGGGCTAGATCAGCTTAACAATGAGCTGCTGTCAGATAAAGTCAGATAACGAACTGAGCCAGGCTGGGTCACTTCAACAGGCTTTCACCATCTGTTAAAGCTTCAGAAGATCTGGTTAGAACAGTTCCTCTCTCTAGAGTTCCAAGACAGTTCTTGAACTTTGGTTGTCACTGTTTGTCAAGAGCTGACTATGTTTCCCACGATGTAGCTGGCACTGGGCCGTTATCGGACCCAGACACTGACCTCATGGAGAGAGAGAGAGACAAAGAGAGAAAGAGAGAGAGAGAGAGAAAGAGAGAGAGAGAGAGAGAAAGAGAGAAAAAGAAGGAGAGAGCGAGAAAGAAAGAGAAAGAGAGAAAGAGACAAAAATAAAGAAAGAGAGAGAGAAAGAGAGAGAGAAAGAGAGAGAGAAAGAGAAAGAGAGAGTCAGAGATAGAGAGAAAGACAGACCGATAGACAGACAGAGACAGAGATAGAGAGAGACAGAGAAAGAGTGAGAGAGAGAGAGAGGGAGAGAGAGAGAGAGAGACAGAGGGAGAGATAGAGAGAGAAGGTCTCAGAATGAAAACAAAATAAATGTCTGTTCTCCTCCCTTAAAATGGCCCTGTCTCTGACCTCAACACAGAATCACTCTGTCTAATAATACCTCCATTCTGAGAGGCAATTTCTCTGTAATCCCACTTTGAAGCCAATCAAAAACCTCTGCTTCAGCCTAATCCTAAAATATGTCCTCAATGTGATCGATTTCTCAACCACAACGTTTCAAATCTGGACTGACTAAAAGCCAATTTCCTCAAATGTGTATTTCTCTGGACAGACACAACACACGTGTCATGTGAAGGGTTTAGACAGGCTAGCTGGCACGATTATTTGGCCAGACACAGGAAGTTGCTCTAAAGTGGTAGCAATTACCACAAGAAATCTGACTTCATTTCTCTGGACGCCATCCTTTGATCTTTTTAAAGAAACAGAAGACATATGGGCATTTGCGTACAGGCATGCACAAATACACACACATCCAAACACACACACCTGGACATACTCAAACACACATATACGGCCGCCTGCACCCGCACACACACACACACTGAGCCAATCTGTCTGAAACTCTTCATAACACTCCAATCACTTCTCTCAAATACTATTTCAATTGAGAAAAATAATTTAAATATATTATTTTCAAAACTAATTGGCTGTCAACATCAACTCTTTAAGCAAAAACGACAAGGTTTATTGAAATGCCAAACTGGAACACAAACCATACTTCCTTCCCAGGAGTATGGCCATGTCAAAGCTTCTTTGAACAGTCATTCAAATGTTGCTGTGTATATCCTATGTTATGTTTACTGGACTCGCTTTGAATATTCCACAAATTAGCTCACGGATGAGGTACTCAGCATTCCATACATTTTAATATATCTTTGTATAAGTATGTCATACAGTATATTTTTCCCACACCAAAACAAAAGGTCTTCCGATGTGATGTAATCATTGGCTGTTTCTCCATGAACAATTGTGATTTTGAGAGTTAAAAACACAAAAAATCTAAAACCAGGAAAAATAAAACTGAGAAAACATAATTTGAGAAAATATAAAACATAACTTGGGGAAAGAATTTCGGATTTTATATGGCCCACCTTATATGGACAGAAAACATAGTGCCCTACTTTCTCTTGTACAGTAACGACCCGGGAAGAGTTCCAATGGTGAGGAGAAGAATGTTCATGTTTAGTAGCTTTATGACATGTTCGATTTTTTGAAAGTAGCTCTCACTCTAGAAAAGGTTGGAGACCCCTGTCATGCAGTAGAGCTGGTACAATAACAGACAACATAATACCTATAACAAGAACTAAGTTCTTATAGAGAGTACTGGGTTAAATAAGATAATGTGTCTGGCGACTAAAATATGTTTTCATGCACTGGATTCATAGTACACAACTGGATTCATAGCACACAACTGGAAGCAGTATCTGAAGTGATCATGGAGATGTGTTTTGGTCAGAGGGAGGTTGGACTCACCGTACACCCTCAGGTCATATTCTCTCTGCTGCTCTCCTCCTGCGTTGACGGCCACACAGGTGTACTTCCCTGTATCACTGACCTGGGCACTGCTGAGAGACAGCACTGTACCACCGGACAACACCTACAGAGGGGGAGAGACACACACACAAACACACACAGGTCAGAAACAGACACACACACAAATTAACAGTTGTGCAGACAGACACATATGCGCACACACATACACACACACAAACGTTGAGGAGCTGGGCGGTTACCTGTATGCCATTGGAGACACTGGCAACAGGGCTGCCATCTTTGAGCCAGGTGAGACTTGGCAGAGGAACGCCGGTGACCTCACACTCCAGCCTGACAGGGTCGTTCACCACCACCGTCACCATGGCACTGCGGCTGGAGATGGCAGGGGGCACTGCCAGGCGAGTAGAGGAGCATTACACACAGACAGACACACAGGCTTGCATCTCAAATGGCATCCTATTCCCTATATAGTGCACTACTTTAGACCAGAGCCCTATTCCCTATATAGTGCACTACTTTAGACCAGAGCCCTATTCCCTACATAGTACACTACTTTAGACCAGAGCCCTATTCCCTACATAGTACACTACTTTAGACCAGAGCCCTATTCCCTATATAGTGCACTACTTTAGACCAGAGCCCTATTCCCTACATAGTACACTACTTTAGACCAGAGCCCTATTCCCTACATAGTACACTACTTTAGACCAGAGCCCTATTCCCTATATAGTGCACTACTTTAGACCAGAGCCCTATTCCCTACATAGTACACTACTTTAGACCAGAGCCCTATTCCCTATATAGTACACCACTTTAGATCTGAGCCCTATTCCCTACATAGTACACTACTTTAGACCAGAGCCCTATGGGCTAAAGTAGTGTACTAAAGTAGTGTACTATATAGGGAATAGGGTGCCATTTAAGTCTCATACGTCTCATACACTCCTAGGGACCAATCCTAACTTCAGATCTGTGCACGTTACTTATGTCCATCATGCACTGGTGTCAATGTGAGATTTGCGAGAAAAAGTCGACTAATGTGGTGATCTCATGTTAAGATTCCCCTTGAAAAGAAGCTCTAGTCATGGCCTTATCTGATGACATCACCCTGTCTGGTGATCCACATTGTTTATCATCCTCATCATCATCATCAAATCCTGTGTTCACATGAAAGAGGTAGATAAATGGGTCTGTTTCTCCCACATAGCAGAATAATGCCGTAAGACTTCATAAGGATTTAATAGGATATTAATGTGTTTTAATCCTTCAGTGTATAATGTTCACTGAGTGCTGCTATACTGGGACTGGGTTAAAAGTGTTTTGACATCCCCAGTCTCAAAAGCCCTTTGACTCGAGACAGCAACATGTTACTGGCTGACTGGTCCAAAGGCATCTCTATTTGTCTGTCAGTGTGTAACTAATTACCTGCATCTGTCAGGTGGGCACTGACCCAACCTGATCCTCCATTCGTCCATTCCTTTACACATCTGACCAACACAATGTGGTCATGCTGCGGTCGTAGTAGTTTATGTGGACGCGGTCAAGCGTTCACTCACCGTACACCTGCAGCCTGTGAGAGAGCTCTGAGGTTCCGGCCACGTTGACTGCTATACACCGGTACAGCCCGGCGTCGGACAGCTGAGTACGGTCGATCTCCAGCAGCTGACCGCGCTTCAGGATGGTCACCCCGGCTGCGCTGGTTAGAGGGCGACCGTCCTTGTACCAGGTAATGGCTGACCGCATCGACACAGATAAGAAAAGACAGGTAAGACTGTGTCCAGATGCTCATCAAATCTATCCTATTTCTTCATTCTTTAAGTTAAGCTTATCTGGCTTCTCTCAGCGTGAAATAAATATGATGGATAGATACTGTATGGAACTTCCAGTCTAGTGTACCTTTGGGTGTATAATATTAAAGACCTATTCAATTCTTCTCAGATACCAGATGAAAGTAAGTGTTTTCACAGTATTTAGACACAGCTAGTCTCTATCAGTTGTTCTCCATCCAGTTTTCTTTACTGCCATACAGTATTGAATAAAGTATAACATATTGCCATAAAGTACTGAATAAAGTATAAAATATTGCCATAAAGTATTGAATCTAAAAGCTTTATTGGTTCTCAACAGGCTGCTCTCATTGATCCATAAACTAGCCTACAGATCCCCATGCCAACATAGCCATTCTGCCAAGGGGGCATAGATGCAAGTGAAATAAATTGCCTGTAATAAAATGTCTTCCTTAGAAGCTTGCAATTGGTTAAAACAGCTTGCTCGTGAAAATATTCCTGTGATATTAGATCTTTAGAGAAACACCTGCTGTTTTGAAAATAAAAAATCTTGACTATGCACATTGGTATGTGGTTTTATATTGTAGTAAGTACAGTGAGGGAAAAAAGTATTTGATCCCCTGCTGATTTTGTACGTTTGCCCACTAACAAAGAAATGATCAGTCTATAATTTTAATGGTAGGTTTATTTGAACAGTGAGAGACAGAATAACAACAAAAAAATCCAGAAACAAGCATGTCAAAAATTTTATAAAATTATTTGCATTTTAATGGGAGAAATAAGTATTTGACCCCTTTGCAAAACATGACTTAGTACTTGGTGGCAAAACACTTGTTGGCAATCACAGAGGTCAGACGTTTCTTGTAGTTGGCCACCAGGTTTGCACACATCTCAGGAGGGGTTTTATCCCACTCCTCTTTGCAGATCTTCTCCAACTCATTAAGGTTTCGAGGCTGACGTTTGGCAACTCGAACCTTCAGCTCCCTCCACAGATTTTCTATGGGATTAAGGTCTGGAAACTGGCTAGGCCACTCCAGGACCTTAATGTGCTTCTTCTTGAGCCACTCCTTTGTTGCCTTGGCTGTGTGTTTTGGGTCATTGTCATGCTGGAATACCTATCCACGACCAATTTTCAATGCCCTGGCTGAGGGAAGAAGGTTCTCACCCAAGGTTTGACGGTACATGGCCCCATCCATCGTCCCCTTGATGCGGTGAAGTTGTCCTGTCCCCTTAGCAGAAAAACACCCCCAAAGCATAATGTTTCCACCTCCATGTTTGACGGTGAGGATGGTGTTCTTGGGGTCAGCATTCCTCCTCCTCCAAACACGGCGAGTTGAGTTGATGCCAAAGAGCTCCATTTTGGTCTCATCTGACCACAACACTTTCACCCAGTTGTCCTCTGAATCATTCAGATGTTCATTGGAAAACTTCAGACGGGCATGTATATGTATTCTTGAGCAGGGGGACCCTGCGGGCGCTGCAGGATTTCAGTCCTTCACGGCGTAGTGTGTTACCAATTGTTTTCTTGGTGACTATGGTCCAAGCTGCCTTGAGATCATTGACAAGATCCTCCCGTGTAGTTCTGGGCTGATTCCTCACCGTTCTCATGATCATTGCAACTCCACGAGGTGAGATCTTACATGGAGCCCCAGGACGAGGGAGATTGACAGTTCTTTTGTGTTTCTTCCATTTGCGAATAATCGCACCAACTGTTGTCACCTTCTCACCAAGCTGCTTGGCGATGGTCTTGTAGCCCATTCCAGCCTTGTGTAGGTCTACAATCTTGTCCCTGACATCCTTGGAGAGCTCTTTGGTCTTGGCCATGGTGGAGAGTTTGGAATCTGATTGATTGATTGCTTCTGTTGACAGGTGTCTTTTATACAGGTAACAAGCTGAGATTAGGAGCACTCCCTTTAAGAGTGTGCTCCTAATCTCAGCTCGTTACCTGTATAAAAGACACCTGGGAGCCAGAAATCTTTCTGATTGAGAGGGGGTCAAATACTTATTTCCCTCATTAAAATTTATAACATTTTTGACATGCATTGTTTTGGATTTTTTGGTTGTTATTCTGTCTCTCACTGTTCAAATAAACCTACCATTAAAATTATAGACTGATAATTTATTTGTCAGTGGGCAAACGTACAAAATCAGCAGGGGATCAAATACTTTTTTCCCTCACTGTAATATAACTTATTAGAAGTCAAGGGTTAGGGTATGAGAGGTCTTACCAGGAACTGGACTCCCTGTGGCCTTGCACTCCAGCTGGATGGGGTAGCCTGCTATGATGGTCTCATTGAAGGTCTCTCCAGAATAAGGGATGCTTGGAGGCTCTGTAGAATGGCACAATATGGTTTAGTAGCAGACACAGCAGACGCAGAGAGAGTGTGGGAGAGGGAGACAGAAGAGTGAAAGAGAGAGGGAGAGAGTGAACAAGAAAGAGATGGGCAGGAGAGACACTGAGCAAGAGGAAGAGGAAGAGGTGAAGAAGGATAGAAAAGGAGAGGTAGACAGACAGGAAGAGAAACCTAGTGAGAGTTTTGGGAGTTTTGGGTCTGCTATTACCATGGACACTGAGACGGATGTGTTGCTGGGTCTCTCCTGCTGCGTTTGTTGCCACACATGTATATCTCCCAGCATCCTCTAGTCTGGCCTCCGTGATATGCAGCGTCCTACCGGCCGACTCCAGCTACGGAAACACGGAAACATACACATGAACTACATCTGACCAGCTGGAAGAATAACAATAATGTCTAGAGTATTACTGTAACTGGGACTTAGAATTATAATAAACCTGAACAAAGAGGGGAGCTAGAACAATAGCATCAGAGATGGCCGAATGGGGAGGTAGAATTAGTCATGTCCTGTACCTTCAGGTGCTCCTGGGCGGTGTCCACAGGGCGGCCATCTTTGAGCCAGGTGATGCTGGGGATAGGGGTGCCACTGGGAACACACTGGAGGCTGATGGGCTTGTGGAGGACCACGGACCTCTCAGAGGGACCGGTGGAGCGGATGGATGGAGGGACTGGAGCGAAAGAGAGGGAGATGAAAAGAGAGAGGAGATAGGTTAAAGAAATGAATGAGTGAGAGAGGAAAGGAGAGAAAAGAGTGGAAGAAAGAAAACACAGAGAGTGATTCCAGTCAAATGGAGAGGATATTGGGGAGGCAAAGAGAAAAACAGATTCCACATAGGAAAATACCAGAATTATAAAAAAATACCAGAATTATAGGAAAATACCAGAATTATAGGAAAATACCAGAATTATAGGAAAATACATACCAGAATTCAACATTATCAAAGAGCATGAATTTGCATGAAAAAAATATAACATATTCAGCCCAAGTCTTCCATTTAGAGCAAAAGATAAACAACATCACATCGTGAAATGAACGATATAGCAACATACAGCAATCTACACACAATACCCCATAATGACAAAAACACGTTTTTAGAAATGTTTGCAAATCTATTAAAAATAAAAAATAAATAACTTATTTACATAAGTACTCAGAACCTTTTCTATGAGACTTGAAATTGAGCTCAGGTCCATCCTGTTTCCATTGATCATCCTTGAGATGTCTCTACAACTTGATCTACCTGCGGTAAATTCAATTGATTGGACATGATTTGGAAAGGCACACACCTGTCTACATAAGGTCCCACAGTTGACAGCGCATGTCAGAGCAAAAACCAAGCCATAAAGTCAAAGGAATTGTCCGTAGAGCTCCGGGACTTTTGTGTCGAGGCACAGATCTGGGGAAGGGTACCAAAATGCCTGCAGCATTGAATTGAAGGTCCCCAAGAACACAGTGGCCATCATCACTCTTAAATGGAAGAAGTTTGGAAGACTCTTCCTAGCGCTGGGCGCCCAGCCAAATTGAGCAACATGGGAGAAGGGTCTTGGTCAGGGAGGTGACCAAGAACCAGATGGTCTCTCTGACAGAGCTCTAGAGTTCCTCTGTGGAAATGGAAGAACCTTCCAGGAGGACAACCATCTCTGCAGCACTCCACCAATCAGGCCTTTATGGTAGAGTGACCAGACGGAAGCCACCCCTCAGTAAAAGGCACATGACAGCCCGCTTGAAGTTTGCCAAAAGGCACCTAAGGACTCTCAGACCATGAGAAACGAGATTCTCTGGCCTGATGAAACCAAGATTGAACTCTTTGGCCTGAATGCCAAGTGTCATGTCTGTAAGAAACCTGACTGGGAGACTAGTCAGGATCAAGGCAAAGATGAACAAAGCAAAGTACAGAGAGATCCTTACTGAAAACCTGCTCCAGAGCACTCAGGACCTCAGACTTAGACAAAGGTTCACCTTCCAACAGGACAACGACAACAAGCACACAGCCAAGACAAAACCCAGAAAGCTCATCACTAAGCTAGTGACCCTGGGACTAAACACCTCCCTCTGCAACTGGATCCTGGACTTCCTGACGGGCCGCCCCCAGGTGGAATGGGTATGCAACAACACGTCTGCCACACTGATCCTCAACACTGGGGCCCATCAGGGGTGTGTACTTAGTCCCATCCTGTACTCCCAAACACGACTCCAACACCATCATTAAGTGTGCTGAGGACACAACAGAGGTAGGTCTGATCACCGACAATGATGAGACAGCCTATAGGGAGGAGGTCAGAGACCTGGCAGTGTGGTGCCAGGACAACAACCTCTCCCTTAATATGAGCAAGACAAACAATGTGATTGTGGACTACAGGAAAAGGCGGGCCAAACAGGCCCCCATTAACTTCATCGGTGTAGGGGGCAGTATTTTGGCGCCCGGATGAAAAGCGTGCACGTAGTAAACTGCCTGTTACTCAGGCCCAGAAGGTAGGATATGCATATTATTAGTAGATTTGGATAGAAAAAAACCTGAAGTTTCTAACTGCTCTTTCACTGGCTGTTGTGTGTCCCGCAGGTGGAACGCTAGCGTCCCACATACCCCAGAGAGGTTAACATCGACAGGGCTGTAGTGGAGCGGGTCAAGAGTTTCAAGTTCCTTGGTGTCCACATCACCAACGAACTATCATTGTCCAAACACACCAAGACAGTCGTGAAGAGGGCACGACAACACCTTCAGGAGACTGAAAAGATTTGGCATGGGTCCACAGATCCTCAAAAAGTTATACAGCTGCACCATCGAGAGCATCCTGACCGGTTGTATCATCGCCTGGTATGGCAACTGCTCGTCATCTGACTGTAAGGTGCTACATAGGGAAGTGCATACAGCCCAGGTGGTGTCAAAGGAAAGCCCAAAAAATTGTCAGAGACTCCAGTCACCCAAGTCATAGACTGTTCTCTCTGCAACCTCACGGCAAGTGGTACCGGAGTGCCAAGTCTCGGACCAAAAGGCTCCTTAACGGCTTCTACCCCCAAGCCATAAGACTGCTGAACAATTAATCAAATGGCCACCGGACTATTTACATTGGTAAATATTTTCTTAACTCTTCTTGAACTGCACTATTGGTTAAGGGCTTGTAAGTAAGCATTTCACAGTAAGGTCTACACTTATATTCGGCGCATGTGACAAATAAAGTTTGATTTGATTATATTTGAAAAAAATAGTGGCCCAGCCAGAGCCCAGACTTGAACCCAATCAAACATCTCTGGAGAGACCTGAAAATAGCTGTGCAGCAATGCTCCCTATCCAACCTGACAAAGCTTGAGAGGATCTGCAGAGAAGAATGGGAGAAACTCCCCAAATACAGGTGTGCCAAGCTTGTAGCGTCATACCCAGGAAAACTCGAGGCTGTAATCGCTGCCAAAGGTGCTTCAACAAAGTACTGAGTAAAGGGTCTGAATACTTATGTAAATGTGACATTTCAGTTTTTGCTTTGTCATTATGGGGTATTGTGTGTAGATTGATGAGGGGGAAAAAATATATTTAACCTGTTGGGGCTAGGGGGCAGTATTTGCACGGCCGGATAAAAAACATACCCGATTTAAACTGGTTACTACTCTTGCCCAGAAACGAGAATATGTATATAATTAGTAGATTTGGATAGAAAACACTCTAAAGTTTCTAAAACTGTTTGAATGGTGTCTGTGAGTATAACAGAACTCATATGGCAGGCCAACACCTGAGAAGATTCCATACAGGAAATGCCCTGTCTGACAATTTGTTCTCCTTCTGTGGCATCTCTATCGAAAATACAGCATCTCTGCTGTAACGTGACATTTTCTAAGGCTTCCATTGGCTCTCAGAAGGCGCCAGAAAGTGGAATGACGTCTCTCCTGTCTCTGGGCGAAAAACAGCAGGAGATTTTGTGAGTGGTCAGGCTGAGAACAGTGACACTGGAGATGCGCGTTCATGTGAATTCTCAATTTTTTTCTTTCAGCCTTTGAAAGAATACGTCGCCCGGTTGGAATATTATCGCTATTTTATGAGAAAAATAGCATAAAAATTGATTTTAAACAGCGTTTGACATGCTTCGAAGTACGGTAATGGAATATTTTGAATTTTTTTGTCACGAAATGCGCTCGCGCGTCACCCTTCGGACACCGAGCTGAACGCACGAAAAAACGGAGGTATTTGAATATAACTATGGATTATTTGGAACCAAAACAACATTTGTTGTTGAAGTAGAAGTCCTGGGAGTGCATTCTGACGAAGAACAGCAAAGGTAATCCAATTTTTCTTATAGTAAATCTGAGTTTGGCGAGGGCCAAACTTGGTGGGTGTCAAATTAGCTAGCCGTGATGGCCGGGGTATGTACTCAGAATATTGCAAAATGTGCTTTCGCCGAAAAGCTATTTTAAAATCTGACACCGCGATTGCATAAAGGAGTTCTGTATCTATAATTCTTAAAATAATTGTTATGTATTTTGTGAACGTTAATCGTGAGTAATTTAGTAAATTCACCGGAAGTTTGCGGTGGGTATGCTAGTTCTGAACATCACATGCTAATGTAAAAAGCTGGTTTTTGATATAAATATGAACGAAATTGAACAAAACATGCATGTATTGTATAACATAATGTCCTAGGAGTGTCATCTGATGAAGATCATCAAAGGTTAGTGCTGCATTTAGCTGTGGTTTGGGTTTTTGTGACATATATGCTTGCTTTGAAAATGGCTGTGTGATTATTTTTGGCAGGGTACTCTCCTGACATAATCTAATGTTTTGCTTTAGCTGTAAAGCCTTTTTGAAATCGGACAATGTGGTTAGATTATGAGAGTCTTGTCTTTAAAATGGTGTAAAATAGTCATATGTTTGAGAAATTGAAGTTATAGCATGTTTGAGGTATTTGTATTTCGCGCCATGCGACGCAAACGTCCCACCTTGCTCAGGGAGGTTAATCAATTTTAGAATAAGGCTGTAACGTAACAAAATGTGGAAAAAGTCAAGGGGTCTGAATACTTTCATAATGCACTGTATACTAATGGTAAATCACAGCGGTATGTATACCATGGACGGCCACATTGAAGTCCCTCTTATGGTCTCCGGCCTCATTGGTTGCCACACACTGGAAGCGTGCCGTGTCTGAGACCTGGGGCCGAGAGATGACCAGCCGACGGCCGTTAGCCGTGACCCTCACCCCCTCACCCTGCCTGACCGGCTGACCGTCCTTAAACCACCTATAGAACAGAGAGAGAGACAGATATCATTAAAGTGTGTTTGTGAGAGAGAGGATGCTGTCTGTCTGTCTGTCTGTCTGTCTGTCTGTCTGTCTGTCTGTCTGTCTTCATGCATGTCTAAGTGTGTGTGTGTATGGGTCTTACGTGAAGATGGGTGAAGGTGTTCCCGTGGCACGACACTCTAGCTCCAGGAGGTTGTTGATGAGGACCGTGGTGTCTGTGACCTCGTCCCCTCCCTCCACCACAGGGGGAACTGTGATTGGACAGACAGAGGGTTCTAAACACACCCATAACATACAGAAGAAATCCGAGAAAGATTGTCCTGTTGCTAACACCAACTCATAAAACTACTTTTTCATGAAGGATTTCGAGCAAGTAAAGCTCTGTAATTTAATGCTTGTGCAAACACTTGACGAAGAGAAACATAGAGAAACTGATATAGAACTTGATATTAACTACATGTCTAGGCTATACTGTTCGACAGGAGAGAGACTCTCTCTGTTCCTCCCTCTTAGTCTATCTGCACGTTGTAGATCACCTCAAACTTTTACAGTTGATTCAAGCTATCTTTTTCATGTCACCTCGTCCACTACAATACATAAACTCAGCAAAAAAAGAAATGTCACTTTTTCAGGACCCTGTCTTTCAAAGATAATTTGTAAAAATCCAAATAACTACACAGATCTTCATTGTAAAGGGTTTAGACACTGTTTCCCATGCTTGTTCAATGAACCATAAACAATTAATGAACATGCACCAGCTTACAGACGGCAGGTAATTAAGGTCAGAGTTCTGAAAACCTAGGACACTAAAGAGGCCTTTCAGTGCTCTCTACACCAGGAACGCACAATCCCTCCATCAGTGCTCAGACTGTCCGCAATAGGCTGAGAGAGGCTGGACTGAGGGCTTGTAGGCCTGTTGTAAGGCAGGTCCTCACCAGACTTCACCGGCAACAATGTCGCCTATGGGCACAAACCCACCGTTGCTGGACCAGACAGGACTGGCAAAAAGTGCTCTTCACTGACGAGTCACGGTTTTGTCTCAACAGGGGTGATGGTCGGATTCATGTTTATCATTGAAGGAATTAGCGTTACACCGAGGCCTGTACTCTGGAGCGGGATCGATTTGGAGGTCTAGTGTCCGTCATGGTCTGGGGCGGTGTGTCACAGCATCATCGGACTGAGCTTGTTGTCATTGCAGGCAATCTCAACGCTGTGCGTTAAGGGAAGACATCCTCCTCCCTCATGTGGTACCCTTCCTGCAAGCTCATCCTGACATGACCCTCCAGCATGACAATGCCACCAGCCATACTGCTCGTTCTGCACGTGATTTCCTGCAAGACAGGAATGTCAGTGTTCTGCCATGGCCAGCGAAGAGCCCGGATCTCAATCCCATTGAGAACGTCTGGGACCTGTTGGATCGGAGGGTGAGGGCTAGGGCAATTCCCCCCAAAAATGTCTGGGAACTTGCAGGTGCCTTGGTGGAAGAGTGGGGTAACATCTCATAGCAAGAACTGGCAAATCTGGTGCATTCCATGAGGAGCAGCACTGCAGTATTTAATGCAGCTGGTGGCCTCACCAGATACTGAGTGTTACTTTTGATTTTGACCCCCCCTTTGTTCAGGGACACATAATTCAATTTCTGTTAGTCACATGTCTGTGGAACTTGTTCAGTTTATGTCTCAGTTGTTGAATCTTGTTATGTTTACGCAAATATTTACACATGTTAAATTTGCTAAAAATAAATGCAGTAGACAGTGAGAGGACGTTTCTTTTTTTGCTGAGTTTATTAGATCAGATTTCCTTCACATCACATTCCAGCCACTAAATACATCTGGATTGACTGATGGGAGTGCTGTGTGGAGCATAATGCATGGCATTCACTTGAGCCCATCACCATCCAGATGTTGAGATGATCGATGCTGAGCGTAGGCTAACTAACCTGCCTTTGGCAGCACACATTCTCATGCTTTATTTAACGACAGACTTTGAATGTTTAAAATGGCAGAGCAGACCAGCGGAGCCCAGCTGAACCTGTGTGTGTGTGTGTGTGTGTGTGTGTGTGTGTGTGTGTGTGTGTGTGTGTGTGTGTGTGTGTGTGTGTGTGAGAGAAAGAGAGAGTTACACTACATGACTAAAAGTATGTGGACACCTGCTCGTCTAACATCTCATTCCAAAATCCTGGGCATTAATATGGAGTTGGTCCCCCCTTTGCTGATATAACAGCCTCCATTCTTCTAGGAAGGCTTTCCACTAGATGTTGGAACATTGCTGCAGGGACTTACTTCCATTCAGCCACAAGAGCATTAGTGGGGCCGGGCACTGATGTTGGGCGATTAGGCCTGGCTCGCAGTCGGCGTTCCATTTCATCCCAAAGGTGTTCGATAGGATTGAAGTCGGGGCACTTGGCAGGCCAGTCAAGTTCTTCCACACCAATCTCGACAAAGCCATTTCTGTATGACTTCGCTTTGTGCACGGAGGCATTGTCATACTAAAAACAGTAAAGGGTCTTTCCCAAACTGTTGCCACAAAGTTGGAAGCACAGAATCGTCTAGAATGTCATTGTAAGCTGCAGCGTTAAGATTTCCCTTCACTGGAACTAAGGGGCTTGAACCAGGAAACACAACCCCAGACTATTATTTCTCCTCCACCAAACTTTACAGTTGGCACTTTGCATTGGGGCAGGTAGCGTTCTCCTGGCATCCGCCAAACCCAGATTAGTCTGTCTCACTGCCAGATGGTGAAGCGTGATTCATCACTCCAGAAAACGCGTTTCCACTACTACAAAGTCCAATGGTGGCGAGCTTTACACCACTTCAGCCGACGCTTGGCATTGCACTTGGTGATCTTAGGCTTGTGTGCGGCTGCTCGGCCATGGAAACTATTTTCATGAAGCTCCCAACAAACAGTTATTGTGCTGATGTTGCTTCCAGAGGCAGTTTGGAACTCGGTAGTGAGTGTTGCAACCGAGAACAGACGATTTTTACGCGCAACAAGCTTCAGCAATTGCTGGTTCCGTTCTTTGATCTTGTGTGGTCTACCACTTCGCGGCTGAGCTGTTGTTGCTCCTAGAGATTTCCACTTTACAATAACAGCACTTACAGTTGACCGGAGCAGCTCTAGCAAGGCAGAAATTTGACGATCTTACTTGTTGGAAAGGTGACATCCTATGAAGGTGCCACGTTGAAAGTCACTGAGCTCTTCAGTGAGGCATTCTACTGGCAATGTTTGTCTATGGAGATTGCATGGCTGTTTGCTCGATTTTATACACCTGTCAGCAATGGGTGTGGCTGAAATAGTCGAATCCACTGATTTGAAGGGGTGTCCACATACTTTCGTAGGTTCAGTGAACTACAGAGTAAAGCCCTCATCCCTCCTCTCTCCTCTGATGTCAGACAGTACAGACTACAGATGGTTGAGATCCTTAAGCATCTGGACACAGAGGAAATGGCACACTCTCTCTCTCTCTCTCTCTCTCTCTCTCTCCCCCCTCCCTCTCTCTAACCTCTAACCTCTAACCTAACTGGCAAACAGAAAGCAGTAGAGTCCTGAGATTTAACTGGGCAAGGCCTTCTCTGCTGACATTGACTGATCCCCACTGTGAAAGAATAATACGCTGACACAGGGAATAACACAGTGTTTTCACTGACACCTGTAATCTTAGTGGTCTCCTCAAACTCACTTCCTGGCCCTCTCCTAAACCATGGTAATCTTCAGAATAGGTTGTTAACACTTTCTTCTGGGAAGTCTTTCATTCAGTCCTATATGATTCACGGAAGTGGAGGTTGAGCCAAGTGGTCTGGCCACCGAAAACCTAAACTGTCTTTTCCTGTGAATTAGTGCTCTTTGATGACAGATACAATACAATAGAAACAGTTTAGTGAATGTATATGCTAAGTTACTGGGTAGATCTAGAAAATATACATACGGACTGGGGGGGTCATTCACCTTGAACACGAATAGATGTGTACAGTGCGTCTGTGTGTGTGTGTGTCTGTGGGTGTGTGTGTGTGTGTACGCACATGTGTGTGTTCTTGCATATGTGTGTTCATGTGGGTGTGTGTGTGTATGTACAGTTGAAGTCGAAAGTTTACATACACTAAGGTTGGAGTCATTAAAACTCGTTTTTCAACCACTACACACTTCTTGTTAACAAACTATAGTTTTGGCAAGTCGGTTAGGACATCTACTTTGTGCATGACACAAGTCATTTTTCCAACAATTGTTTAAAGACAAATTATTTCACTTATAATTTTCACTGTATCACAATTCCAGTGGGTCAGAAGTTTACATGCACTAAGTTGACTGTGCCTTTAAACAGCTTGGAAAATTCCAGAAAATGATGTCATGGCTTTAGAAGCTTCTGATAGGCTAATTGGCATAATTTGAGTCAATAGGAGGTGTACCTGTGGATGTATGATGTATGATGATGTATGATGCTTGACATCATGGGAAAATCAAAAATAATCAGCCAGGACCTACATTTTTTTTATTATAGACCTCCCCAAGTCTGGTTCATCCTTGGGAGCAATTTCCAAATGCCTGAAGGTACCACGTTCATCTGTACAAACAATAGTACGCAAGTATAAACACCATGGGACCACGCAGCCATCATACCGCTCAGGAAGGAGACGTGTTTTGTCGTACTTTTTGGAGAAATGTCCTCTGGTCTGATGAAACAAAAATAGAACTGTTTGACCATAATGACCATCGTTATGTTTGGAGGAAAAAGGGGGAGGCTTGCAAGCCGAAGAACACCATCCCAACTGTGAAGCACGGGGGTGGCAGCATCATGCTGTGGGGGTGCTTTGCTGCAGGAGGGACTGGTGCACTTCACAAAATAGAGGGCATCATGAGGAAGGAAAATTATGTGGATATATTGAAGCAACATCTCAAGACATCAGTCAGGAAGTTAAAAGCTTGGTCGCAAATGGGTCTTCCACATGGACAATAACCCCAAGCATACTTCCAAAGTTGTGGCAAAATGGCTTAAGGACAACAAAGTGAAGGTATTGGAGTGGCCATCACAAAGCCCTGACCTCAATCCTATAGAAAAGTTGTGGGCAGAACTGAAAAAGCGTGTGCGAGCAAGGAGGCCTACAAACCTGACTCAGTTACACAAGCTCTGTCAGGAGGAATGGGCCAAAATTCACCCAACTTATTGTGGGAAGCTTGTGGAAGGCTACCCAAAATGTTTTACTCAAGTTAAGCTCTCTTGGGTAGGGGGCAGTATTTTCACCACCGGATGGAATACCCTTATTATTAGGAACCTGGTTGCAGTTCCTATGGCTTCCACAACAGTCTTTAGAAATTGTTTGATGTTTTTCTTTTGAGAAATGAAGAAGTAGTGCTATTCATTGTACGTGTCACTCCAGGTGGACTACTGTTTTGGTGCGTGTGAACTGGAACGCGCTTCACGTTTTTATCCGGTATTAGAAACAGCTTATTTCGTCTTAAATTTTATTGATTATTTAGGTTTTAGGGTACCTGAGGTTGGATTAGGAACGTTGTTTGAAATGTTTGGACCACGTTTACAGGTAACTTATTAGATACTTTGTAGGCATGTTGAGCGAGTTGAAACCGGTGTATTTCTGAATCAAACGCGCCAAATAAATTGACATTTTTGGGACATAAAGAAGGATATTATCAAACAAAAGGACCATTTGTGATGTATCTGGGACATTTTGGAGTGCGAACAGAAGATCTTCAAAGGTAAGGCATTAATTATATCGCTATTTCTGACTTTTGTGGCGCAGCTGCCTGATTGAAATATGATATTCATGTGTTCGTATTCGGGGCGCTGTCCTCGGATAATCGCATGGTTTGCTTTTGCCGTAAAGCCTTTTTGAAAGCTGACACAGCGGCCGGATTAACAAGAAGTTAACTTTATTTTGATGTATAACACATATTTTCAAGAATGTTAAATATTTGAATTTGGTATTTTTGAATTTCGCGCTCTGCATTTTCACCGGATGTTGGGCAGGTGCGACGGTAGAAGTTAAACAATTTAAAGGCAATGCTAACAAATACTAATTGAGTGTATGTAAACTTCTGACCCACTGGAAATGTGATGAAAGAAATAAAAGCAGAAATAAATCATTCTCTACTATTATTCTGACATTTCACATTCTTAAAATAAAGTGGTGATCCTAATTGACCTAAGACAGGGTATTTTTACTAGGATTAAATGTCAGGAATTGTGAAAAAATGTATTTGGCTAAGGTGTATGCAAACTTCCGACTTCAACTGTACCTAGGACACTGACGTCATAGTTGATCTCCTTCTCCCCAGCAACGCTGGTTGCCACGCAGACATAGCGGCCGGCGTCGGACACAGAAGCAGAGAGGATCTCGATTTTCCGGCCTTGCTCCAGAATGTTGATGCTCTCCCCATTCCGGACGGGTACGCCGTCCTTCAACCATGTCAGGGTGGGTGGAGGGTGCCCCCCTGCCTCACACTCCAGGGTAAGGGGCTTAGTGAGTACCACCTTTCTCTCTGTAGCGGTGTCCTGCACCCCCTCGATGGAAGGAGGAACTGAGGGAGAGAGGTTAGGATTAGGTAAACGGTAAACGTCCAACTCTTTGAGGTAGAGTTAGGGAACTTAAGGTAAAGTGAGGTAGAGTTAGAGTAGTTATGGTAAAGTGAGGTAGAGTTAGGGTTCTTACCGTAAAGTGAGGTAGAGTTAGGGTACTTACGGTAAAGTGAGGTAGAGTTAGGGTACTTACGGTAAAGTGAGGAAGAGTTAGGGTTCTTACGGTAAAGTGAGGTAGAGTTAGAGTACTTACGGTAAAGTGAGGTAGAGTTAGAGTACTTACGGTAAAATGAGGTAGGGTTCTTACGGGTAAAGTGAGGAAGAGTTAGGGTTCTTATGGGTAAAGTGAGGTAGAGTTAGCGTACTTATGGTAAAGTGAGGTTGAGTTAGGGTTCTTACGGTAAAGTGAGGTAGAGTACTTATGGTAAAGTGAGGAAGAGTTAGGGTTCTTACGGTAAAGCGAGGAAGAGTTAGGGTACTTACGGCAAAGTGAGGAAGAGTTAGGGTACTTACGGTAAAGTGAGGTAGAGTTAGGGTACTTATGGTAAAGTGAGGTAGAGTTAGGGTACTTATGGTAAAGTGAGGTAGAGTTAGGGTACTTATGGTAAAGTGAGGTAGAGTTAGGGTTCTTACATTACCGTAAGGTAGAGTTGGGGTACTTACGGTAAAGTGAGGTAGAGATAGGGATCTTACCGTAAAGTGAGGTAGAGTTAGGGAATGTACAGTAAAGTAAGGTAGAGTTAGGGTACTTATGGTAAAGTGAGCTACAGTACTTAGGATAAAGTGAGGTAGAGCTAGGATACTTACGGTAAAGTGAGGTAGAGTTAGGGTTCTTACGGTAAAGTGAGGAAGAGTTAGGGTTCTTACGGTAAAGTGAGGTAGAGTTAGGGTACTTACGGTAAAGTGAGGAAGAGTTAGGGTTTTTACGGTAAAGTGAGAAAGAGTTAGGGTACTTACGGTAAAATGAGGTAGGGTTCTTACGGGTAAAGTGAGGTAGAGTTAGAGTTCTTATGGGTAAAGTGAGGTAGAGTTAGGGTACTTACGGTAAAGTGAGGTAGAGTTAGGGTACTTATGGTAAAGTGAGGTTGAGTTAGGGTTCTTACGGTAAAGTGAGGTAGAGTTAGAGTACTTATGGTAAAGTGAGCTAGAGTACTTAGGGTAAAGTGAGGAAGAGTTAGGGTTCTTATGGTAAAGTGAGGTAGAGTTAGGGTACTTACGGTAAAGTGAGGTAGAGTACTTACGGTAAAGTAAGGAAGAGTTAGGGTTCTTACGGTAAAGTGAGTTAGAGTTAGGGTTCTTACGGTAAAGTGAGGAAGAGTTGGGGTAGTTATGGTAAAGTGAGGAAGAGTTTGGGTTCTTACGGTAAAGTGAGGAAGAGTTAGGGTACTTATGGTAAAGTGAGGTTGAGTTAGGGTTCTTACGGTAAAGTGAGTTAGAGTTAGGGTTCCTACGGTAAAGTGGGGTAGAGTTAGGGTAGTTATGGTAAAGTGAGGAAGAGTTAGGGTACTTACGGTAACGTGAGGAAGAGTTAGGGTACTTATGGTAAAGTGAGGTTGAGTTAGGGTTCTTACGGTAAAGTGAGGTAGAGTTAGGGTTCCTACGGTAAAGTGAGGAAGAGTTGGGGTAGTTATGGTAAAGTGAGGAAGAGTTTGGGTTCTTACGGTAAAGTGAGGAAAAGTTAGGGTTCTTACGGTAAAGTGAGGTAGAGTTAGAGTACTTACGGTAAAGTTAGGTAGTGTACTTACGGTAAAGTGAGGAAGAGTTAGGGTTCTTACGGTAAAGCGAGGATAGTTAGGGTTCTTACGCTAAAGTGAGGTAGAGTTAGGGTACTTACAGTAAAGTAAGGTAGAGTTAGGGTACTTATGGTAAAGTGAGGTAGAGTTAGGGTTCTTACGGTAATGTAAGGTAGAGTTGGGGTACTTACGGTAAAGTGAGGTAGAGATAGGGAACTTACGGTGAAGTGAGGTTAAGTTAGGGAACTTACCGTAAAGTGAGGTAGAGTTAGGGAATGTACAGTAAAGTGAGGTCTTAAGGTAAACTTCCAGCTCTTTGAGGTAGAGTTAGAGTACCTACGGTAAAGTGAGGAAGAGTTGGGGTACTTACGGTAAACGTCCAGCTCAAAGTTCTTCTCTTTAGTGCCCGCCACACTGGTGACCCTGCAGCTGAACTGACCAGTGTCAGACGCCTGGGCGCGTGGGATCCGCAGGAAGTGACCTCGGTCCACATACTGCGCCTGGTGGCTGGACAGGATGGCCTCTCCGTTACGGTACCAGGTGATGGCGGGGAGCGGAACGCCGCGTGCCTCACACTCCAGCGTTACTACGGTATCCAGGAGGGCGGTGACCTCTGAGGTCACGTTACCACCCTTTATAGTGGGAGGGACTAAGGTGAGGGTGAGAGGGGATGAGAGATATGAGAGATATGTAAATCAGAATACACACCCCATGCAAACACTCTTTAAACATTCATCTGACTAATTCACCTTAGTTACAGCAAACTGAGACACGTACACATTAACGCACAGGCTTTGATCCACACCCACCGTAGACACTGAGGTTGAAATCTTTGGTCTGTTTGCCCGCCGCGTTGGTGACACCACACTGGTAGCGTGCCTGGTCTCCGAGACGAGCACTCTTTATTTTCAATGTCTGGCCCTTGTTGCTGACCTCTATGTTGGGGTCACCTAGGAACACCAGTCTGGGAGAGAGAGGGGAGACACATCCCATGGGATTAGAATCACATCCAGTTGAATTGTTCATATTAGTCTATACACAACTGGTGGAAGAGGGAACTCACTTCCTGTCTTTGTACCACTGGATTGTGGGAAAGGGAGTTCCTTTGACCTTACAGTCCAGACTGATCTCCTGGTTGAGCACTGCCGACACATCCCGAGGGGAGCCGGTCCCTACGATGGTGGGGGGGACTAAAGGCAGGGAACAAGGGGAAGAGTGGAGATATGAATGAGATCAAAGAGTCAAAGGAGACTAAATCATTTTTCTTTGTGAAAATTATTATATCATTGTCCAATACAGTGACAAGTCCAGCTGTAATATGAGTAAGCCAACAGAATCCTGCCTTTTCTCCAACCAACCAATCAGCCTCCCCACCGCCCGTCAGTGCTGCCTCCACTCACCCAGCCCGTCAGTGCTGCCTCCACTCACCCAGCCAGTCAGTGCTGCCTCCACTCACCCAGCCAGTCAGTGCTGCCTCCACTCACCCAGCCAGTCAGTGCTGCCTCCACTCACCCAGCCAGCCAGTGCTGCCTCCACTCACCCAGCCAGTCAGTGCTGCCTCCACTCACCCAGCCAGCCAGTGCTGCCTCCACTCACCCAGCCAGTCAGTGCTGCCTCCACTCACCCAGCCCGTCAGTGCTGCCTCCACTCACCCAGCCAGTCAGTGCTGCCTCCACTCACCCAGCCAGCCAGTGCTGCCTCCACTCACCCAGCCAGTCAGTGCTGCCTCCACTCACCCAGCCCGTCAGTGCTGCCTCCATTCACCCAGCCCATTAGTGCTGCCTCCACTCACCCAGCCAGTCAGTGCTGCCTCCACTCACCCAGCCCGTCAGTGCTGCCTCCACTCACCCAGCCCGTCAGTGCTGCCTCCATTCACCCAGCCCATTAGTGCTGCCTCCACTCACCCAGCCAGTCAGTGCTGCCTCCACTCACCCAGCCCGTCAGTGCTTCCTCCACTCACCCAGCCCGTCAGTGCTGCCTCCACTCACCCAGCCCGTCAGTGCTGCCTCCACTCACCCAGCCCGTCAGTGCTGCCTCCACTCACCCAGCCAGTCAGTGCTGCCTCCACTCACCCAGCCAGTCAGTGCTGCCTCCACTCACCCAGCCCGTTGGTGCTGCCTCCACTCACCCAGCCAGTCAGTGCTGCCTCCACTCACCCAGCACTTCCAGGAGGAAGTCCTTCTCTGTACTTCCTGCGATGTTGATGGCCTTGCAGCTATAACTTCCTGCGTCTGCCATGGCGGCCTTCAATAGCCTCAGGGTCTTCCCCCGCTGCAAGATCTGAACACTGCTACTGGGAACCACCTACACACACATGCACACGCACAAATTGAGAAATCGTTAAGAGATTCAGATATTGAATAAATATATATATATATATATGTGTGTACTCCTATCAGTGGAGGCTGGTCAGGGAAGGACGGTTCATAAGCTAATGGAATGGTATCAAACACATGGAAACCATGTGTTTGATGTGCTTCGATACCATTCCATTAACTCCGTTCCAGCCATTACTATGAACCTGTCCTCCCCAATATAGGTTCCACCAGCCGCCTGTGACTCACATACTGTATGTACTCATTTCAAATTCATTGTTAATTGAACTTACATTTACATTTACATTTTAGTCATTTAGCAGACGCTCTTATCCAGAGCGACTTACAGTAGAGTGCATACATTTTATGACAATTTTTAAATACTGGCCCCCCCGTGGGAATCGAACCCACAACCCTGGCGATGCACACACCATGCTCTACCAACTGAGCCACAGTGTGACAACTTCTTTTGAACTGACAGCAGACAGACAACAGAACTATACTTTAGGTTTTACTTTATTACTGAATTAACATGTAAATGATGATTTTCCCATCTGCAGGACATGAGCTCTGTTGGAGAAGAAAGAACACGGTGGCAGCCAAATAACAACACTTAGCCTGCAGGAATATATTCTATTACAGTGTACAGTTTAGGCTTATGCTCCCATATGAATATATCATCATTATTATTGTGATGTGTGAGCCTGCTGCTTCTAAAACATCATTAGATACAGTATTTCCTCGTTGCTGTTTTTATTCCACACACACACACACACACACACACACACACACACACACACACACACACACACACACACACACACACACACACACACACACACACACACACACATACACACACACACACGGCCCGACACACAAACCATTCATGATGCTACCCGTGATGCTACCTGTGACGCTACTCTGGACCTCGTACAGGCCCAGTACTCTGGACCTCGTACAGGCCCAGTACTCTGGACCTCGTACAGGCCCAGTACTCCGGACCTCGTACAGGCCCAGTACTCCGGACCTCGTACAGGCCCAGTACTCCGGACCTCGTACAGGCCCAGTACTCCGGACCTCGTACAGGCCCAGTACTCCGGACCTCGTACAGGCCCAGTACTCCGGACCTCGTACAGGCCCAATACTCCGGACCTCGTACAGGCCCAGTACTCCGGACCTCGTACAGGCCCAGTACTCCGGACCTCGTACAGGCCCAGTACTCCGGACCTCATACAGGCCCAGTACCCTGGACCTCGTACAGGCCCAGTACCCTGGACCTCGTACAGGCCCAGTACTCTGGACCTCGTAAGGTAAGATTTGAACACCCCTGCTCTAAGTAATGGATGTATTTAATGATTAAAGGTCTGTTATCATATTCACAATATTTAGTAGTGTAAAACAATCCAAGACTAAAAGGCCGATTTATTAGTAGTCAATCATCTATTCAGGAGACACTCTATTATGTATCAAATGAATGTGGATGACTTATGTTTTATCCTAACACCCATCTCTACAGCAGCTGTGTAATATGAGTTCACCTACAGGAACGCCATCCTTGTACCAGGTGATGACGGGAACGGGACTTCCTGTGACATCACACACCAGGTTGGTGGGCTGGTTCAGCACCACTGACACGTTGCCCGGCGACCCGTTGTCACGGAGATCTGGGGGCACTGCATGGAGGGCATAGGACAAAGGTCAGGTCTGCTATGCTATATTGTGCTATACTTCAACAGTGCTACTAGTGGCGTAGTGGAGGGTAAACATCGTTACTTTACTCACCGCAGACAACGACCAGCGTTTACCTACCTATTGTTTTTTTACCTGAATACTAACACATGACATAGTATTTCCATATTATTTAAGCAGTAATACCACATGAAAAAGTATTACCATAGCATTTTAGCAGTACTACCACATGACAAAGTATTAATATAGTTATTTTAAAGTACTACCACATGACATAGTATGAATATAGTACTTTAAAAGTACTACCACATGACATAGTATTAATATAGTACTTTAGCAGTAATACCACATGACATAGTATTAATATAGTACATTAAAAGTAATACCACATGTCATAGTATTAATATAGTACTTTAGCAGAAATACCACATTACATAGTATTAATATAGTGCTTTAGCAGTAATAGCACATGACATAGTATTACTGTAATTTTTAGCAGTACTACCACATTACATACTATTAATATAGTACTTTAGCAATAATACCACATTACATAGTATTAGTATAGTACCTTAGCAGTAATAGCACATTATATAGTATTAAGACACTGTGAGACACTGTAAGACAATGTGTTACCATATGACAAAGTGCTACCATAAACTACCATATAATTCAGTTCTACTATTGATTCAGTACCACTACTACTACAGTAGTATTGTAGTATTCTACACTAGGCTAGCTCACCGTTGACTTTCAGCTGGTACTTCTTCTGGGTGGTGCCAGCCTCGTTGGCGGCAGTGCAGACATACTCTCCGTTGTCCAGCTGAGACACCGATGCCAGGATGAGAAGGGTTCCATCCTCCATGATGGTCAGACCGGGCTCGTTCCCTGTCAGCTCCTGACCATTACGCAACCACTTTATCACGGGGGTAGGAGTGCCTGAGGGGAAAAGAAAGGGAGAGAAAGAAAAGTGGTAAGATAAGTGAGCAAACATGGGCAAATTATGCTTAGATTGATGTTGTCTACAGGATATACAAAAAAAACTATCAATAAAATGCATTTATAACGCCCTTTTTACATCAGCTGATGTCAAAATGTGCTTATACAGAAACCCAGCCTAAAACCCCAAACAGCAAGCTATGCAGTTGTAGAAGAACAACATCCAGTCTATTGTATAAGGATGACTGAAGGGGAACCTTACTGATTGACAGATGACACATTTTGTTTAATGGATGCTATTGTGATTAGATGACTGTATAAAGCAGAGTTGGTTATCACCTTTGGCTGGGCAGGGGAAGGCAATGCGCTGGTTGGCTACTCTCTCCTGGTGGGGGCTGTTGAAGGGGGGCTCCAGGACATCAACCACGGGGGGAACTGAGGAGGGAGGTGACACACCACATTAATGATAAGAACAACTGTGCATGGGCATATCCTTAACCTTTCAGTTTAGGTTTAGGATAAACAATATCTTAATCCTAAACCAACTATGTTTGAAAAGAGTTTGGATGCAGCATTTCCAATCCATGTTGGGTTAAATACGGAAGACACATTTCGGTTGAATGCATTCAATTGTGCTACTGACTAGGTGTCACCTTTCCCTTTAACTATTATTCTAAAGAATCTCCGGTGTGGCTTATAGGGGACTCAGTGACTCACCTTGCACCTGCAGCTGTACGTTGGCCTGGTCTCTTCCAGCGATGCTGGTGGCCAGGCAGGTGTAGGTCCCTTGATCACTCAGCTCCACCTGGCCTAAGATCAGAGAGCCATCGGGGGAGGTCCTGTACTGTGTCCCGTCCACCACCAGGGCGGCGCCATCCTTCAGCCAGGCCAGGAAGGGCTGTGGAACCCCCCGTGCCACGCAGGGAAGATCCACAGGGTGCCCCACCTGCACCTTCAACACCCTCGGGCCAGCCTGAATACTGGGGGGCACTGGAGAGGAGAGGACAGGAGAGGAGAGGACAGCAGAGGAGAGGAGAGGAGAGGAGAGGAGAGGAGAGGAGAGGAGAGGAGAGGAGAGGAGAGGAGAGGAGAGGAGAGGAGAGGAGAGGAGAGGAGAGGAGAGAGGCAGTCAGAGGAAACAGTCATTCAGTGGAGAGAGAGAGAGTGAGACAGACAGGAGAGAAGACAGGCAGTCAGTGGAGAGAGACAGACAGGAGAGAAGACAGGCAGTCAGTGGAGAGAGACAGACAGGAGAGAAGACAGGCAGTCAGTGGTGAAAGACAGACAGGAGAGAAGACAGGCAGTCAGTAGTGAAAGACAGACAGGAGAGAAGACAGGCAGTCAGTGGAGAGAGACAGACAGGAGAGAAGACAGGCAGTCAGTGGAGAGAGACAGACAGGAGAGAAGACAGGCAGTCAGTGGAGAGAGACAGACAGGAGAGAAGACAGGCAATCAGTGGAGAACAAGGATTATACAGTAAATGAGGTATTCCACACACAGCTATTTTCTTAACAAGCCATCATCTAGATTATCAGTCACATTCAGCTTTCCTTCACTGCTTTGCTGTGTCAGATATATCTGAGCAGTCTAACAGTGCTATTCCCCAGTCTGTGGCTGTGAGTGTTTTTCTATGTTTGGACAAAAAAGCGCAGTACGCCTCAGAGCCCTCTTCGCCCCGTCAGGTGATTATAATGTGCTATTCAGATGCCATTCAGATTGCTGCTGCAGGTTAATTGTAGTGTTCAGACGACTTTAGTCATTTCCACAAACACTTCAAACAGTCCTGAGTGCCTGACTCAGTGTACTCATCTAGCCAACGCTGTCATTTTCCTTAATTTCCCTCTCCTCTCTTCTCCTCTCTTCTCTTCTCCCTCTCTTTCTGTCTGTCTACCCGTCTGTCTGTGTAGATTGAGTTTAAACACCCTTGCTGGTCTTGCCCAGGCCCCGTGAGCAATGTTAATGTGTCTGGGGCTGAGTGAGTAATGTTCAGTGCAGTGTTCTCACACATCAGGTATTTAACATCTAATGAGTGTGTCTGCTGCAACTGAGGAATTGAGGCTGTTCTGAGGGCAAAAGGGGGTGCAACTCAATATTAGGAAGGTGTTCTTAATGTTTTGTTCACTCAGTGTATATATCAATGCACTGGAGAGGGCACTAGAATAGTCTGCAGCACTCGGCCTCACACTACTGCACTCAGAAATCAAATGTCTACTGTTTGTTGATGATCTGGTGCTTCTGTCCCCAACCAAGGCAGGACTACAGTAGCACAGGACAGTTTATTGTTCTGACCGATTTTCTTTTATGAAAGGGTCTATTAAGCTGGGTCTAGTTAAAATGGGTCTAGTTAAGATGGGTCTAGTTAAGCTGGTTACTTAAGCTGGGTCTAGTTAAGCTAGTTAGTTAAGCTGGTTAGTTAAGCTGGGTCTAGTTAAGCTGGGTCTAGTTAAGCTGGTTAGTTAAGCTGGGTCTAGTTAAACTGGGTCTAGTTAAACTGGGTCTAGTTAAACTGCGTCTAGTTAAACTGAGTCTAGTTAAACTGAGTCTAGTTAAGCTGGGCCTAGGTTTGTGTTCAGTTGAAGTTTTAGTAGAACTTCCTCCCCTATCCCGATGTGCTTAAGATGTACACATGAAACTACTGAGACATGTTATACACTGTTAGAATATTGTTACGTGGAAAGGGGTATTCTGCCAGCAGCTATACGATGTACATGTACACATTAATTTCATGTGCTATCGTTGTAGTGTTGACCCTTACCGAGGACACTGAGGTGAATGTTCTGGGTGAAGTTGCCTGCGATGTTAGAGGCCACACACACATACAGACCACTGTCTGACACCCGGCTCTCCAGGATCTTCATGGAACCAGAGGGCAGCTGGGTGTGTCTGGGAGAGGAATCACACAAACACAAATGTAAATACACATCAAGTAAACTGAACACGCACACAGGGATACATACAGTGCATTCGGAAAGTATTCAGATTGTTTGACTTTTTCCACATTTTGTTACGTTACAGCCTTATTCTAAAATGGATGAAATAAAAATTGTTCCTTATCAATCTACACACAATACCCCATAATGTCACGACTTCCGCCGAAGTCGGTCCCTCTCCTTGTTCGGGCGGCGTTCGGCGGTCGACGTCACCGGCCTTCTAGCCATCGCCGATCCACCTTTCATTTTCCATTTGTTTTGTCTTGTCTTCCCATACACCTGGTTTCAATTCAATCATTACATGTTGTGTATTTAACCCTCTGTTCCCCCCATGTCCGGAATTGTTTATTGTAAGTGCTTGTGCACGTTATGTCTGGTGTGCGTCGGGTTTTGTACCCATTTATTGATTGTTCTGTTTTCCTGTGGTTTATATTATTAAACTGCGTCGTTGGAAACACAGTTTTTGTTCTCCTGTGCCTGACTTCTCTGCCGCCAGTACGCACCCCTTTCACATAATGACAAAGCAAAACCACATTTAGACATTTTTGCAAATGTATATAAAAAAAATGGAATATCACATTTACATAAGTATTCAGACCCTTTACTCAGTACTTTCTTGAAGCACCTTTGGCAGCGATTACAGCATCGAATCTTTTTGGGTATGACACTACAAGCTTGGCACACCTGTATTTGGGGAGTTTCTCCTATTCTTCACTGCAGATCCTCTCAACCTCTGTCAGGTTGGATGGGGAACGTCGCTGGACAGCTATTTTCAGGTCTCTCCAGAGATGTTCGATCGGGTTCAAGTCTGGGCTCTGGCTGGGCCACTCAAGGACATTCAGAGATTTGTCCCGAAGCCACTCCTGCGTTGTCTTGGCTGTTTGCTTAGGGCTGTTGTCCTGTTGGAAGGTGAACCTTCGCCCCTGTCTGAGGTCCTGAGCGCTCTGGAGATGGTTTTCATCAAGGATCTCTCTGTATTTTGCTCCATCCATCTTCCCCTCAATCCTGATTAGTCTCCCAGTCCCTGCCACTGAAAAACATCCCTACAACATGCTTCACCGTAGGGATGGTGACAGGTTACCTCCAGACGTGACGCTTGGCATTCAGGCCAAAGAGTTCAATCTTGGTTTCATCAAACTAGAGAATCTTGTTTCTCATGGTCTGAGTCCTTTAGCTGCCTTTTGGCAAACTCAAAGTGGGCTGTCATTTGCCTTTTACAGAGGAGTGGCCACTCTACCATAAAGGCTTGATTGGTGGAGTGCTGCACAGATGGTTGTCCTTCTGGAAGGTTCTCCCATCTCCACAGAGAAACACTAGAACTCAGTCAGAGTGACCATCAGGTTCTTGGTCACCTCCCTGACCAAGGCCCTTATCCCCCAATTGCTCAGTTTGGCCGAGGGGCCAGCTCTATGAAGAGCCTTGTTGGTTCCAAACATTTTCCATTTAACCCTTGTGCTTTGTTGAAAAAAAATTAAGCCCATTGTGATATGGGTCAGATTGACACTCACAGTTTAAACACCCTCTAGACAGTCAAAGGACCAAGTAAGAACAGCCCAAAATGTATTTTGTCTTGTCAGACCTTTCAGAAAGAAGAAATACAATAAGTATTTGTTAAACATATTTCCTTTCTCACAAACAAGCATTTTCTGTTTGGAGCTCATTATGAGTGTCTGTGTCAGAAATCTGCTGCTCTCGCACTGAGAAGGAGAAGCTCCTTTCCACCCAAACATAATTATAAAAGTGCAATCAGAACCAGTCAAAACAAAATAAATGAAAGACACTTGTTTATTTTGGACCTGTGCAAATATCTACACTGTGTGCACAATTATTAGGCAAGTCAGTATTTTGACCATATCATCATTATTATGCATATTTCCCAACTCCAAGCTGTATAAACTGGAATGCTTATTGGATTTAAGCATATCAGGTGATGTGTATTTGTGTAATGAGGGAGGGAGGGTGTGGCCTAAGGAGATCAACACCCTATATCAAGGTGTGTATAATTATTAGGAAGCTTCTTTTCCTCAGGCAAAATGGGCCAAAAAAGAGATTTAACTGACCAAAATTGTAAGAAGTATTTCAGAGGAATGCAGCACTCTTGAAATTGCTAAGATATCGGGGCGTGATCACAGAACCATCAAACTTTTTGTTGCAAATAGTCAACAGAGTCGCAAGAACCGTGTTGAGAAAAAAAGACGCAAATGAACTGCCAAAGATTTGAGAAGAATCAAACGTGAAGCTACCAGGAACCCATTATCCTCCAGTGCTGTCATATTCCAGAACTGCAACCTACCTGGAGTGCCCAGAAGTACAAGGTGTTCAGTGCTCAGAGACATGGCCAAGGTAAGGAAGGCTGAAACCCGACCACCACTGAACAAGACACATAAGTTGAAACGTCAAGACTGGGCCAAGAAATATCTGAAGACAGATTTTTCAAAGGTTTTATGGACTGATGAGATGAGAGTGACTCTTGACGGACCAGATGGATGGGCCCGTGGCTGGATCAGTAACGGACACGGAGTTCCACTTCGACTCAGACGCCAGCAAGGTGGAGGTGGGGTACTGGTATGGGGTGGTATTATTAAAGATGAGCTAGTTGGACCTTTTCGGGTTGAAGATGGACTCAAACTCAACTCCCAAACCTACTGCCAGTTTTTAGAAGACACTTTCTTCAAGCAGTGGTACAGGAAAAAGTCTGCATCTTTCAAGAAGACCATGATTTTTATGCAGGACAATGCTCCATCGCATGCATCGAAGTACTCCACTGCGTGGCTAGCCAGTAAAGGCCTTAAAGATGAAAGAATAATGACATGGCCCCCTTCCTCACCTGACCTAAACCCTATTGAGAACTTGTGGTCCCTTGTTAAACGGAGGATTTACGGTGAAGGAAAACAGTACACCTCTCTGACCAGTGTCTTGGAGGCTGTGGTTGCTGCTGCACAAAAAGTTGATGGTCAACAGATCAAGAAACTAACAGACTCCATGGATGGAAGGCTTATGACTGTTATTGAAAAGAAGGGTGGCTATATTGGTCACAGATTTTTTTTTTTGAAATGTCAGAAATTTTTATTTATACATTTTGAGTTGTTTGTTAATTATTCTCACTTTAACAGATGAAAATAAACAAGTGAGATGGGGAACTTTTCGTTTTTCATTTAGTTGCATAATAATTCTGCACACTAATAGTTGCCCAATAATTGTGCACACATAGATATTCTCCAAAGAAAGCCACTTTCTTAAATATTCAGGTTTGAGGTTTATTAACATTTTGGATTGACCGAGAGCGCTGTAGTTGTTCAATAATAAAATGAATCCTCAAACATACAACTTGCCTAATAATTGTGCACACAGTGTATACACATGAATACCTACAACATCATGTTTGTATACAAAATCTACACAGACATTCCACAACACATCAGTGTGTCCACATTTGGAAGTTAGGTTCATGACCCTAAATGAGGAAAAGTCGTAATTTCATGGAGAAAAAGTGGAAATGGGTCAAATTGACCCGCAACATAATAGGAGGGTTAAGAATGATGGAGGCCACTGTGTTCTTGGAGACCTTCAATGCTGCAGAAATGTTTTGGTACCCTTCCCCAGATCTGTGCCTCAACACAATCCTCTCTCGGAGCTCTATGGACAACACCTTCAACCTCATGGCTTGGTTTTTGCTCTGACATGCACTGTCAACTGTGGTACCTTGTATAGACAGATGTGTGCCTTTCCAAATCATGTCCAATAAATTGAATTTGCCACAGGTGGACTCCAATCAAGTTGTAGAAACATTTCAAGGATGATCAATGGAAACAGGATGCATCTGAGCTTCTACGTCTGCATTGCTTGCTGTTTGGGGTTTAGGCTGGTTTCTGTATAGCACTTTGTGACATCTGCTGATGTAAAAAGGGTTTTATAAATACATTTGATTGATTGATTGATTGATTGATTGCATTTCGAGTCTCATAGCAAAGGGTCTGAATACTTATGTAAATAAGAAAAAAATTCTAAAACCCTGTTTTTGCTTTGTCATTATGGGGTATTGTGTTTAGATTAATGAGGGGAAAAAAATTATGAATCAATTTTAGAATAATGCTGTAATGTAACAAAATGTGGAAAAAGTCAAGGGTTCTGAATACTTTCCGAATGCACTGTACACATACACACACATTGACACACACTGTCTTTCCTAGCCCTTGAAATGAAAACTTTCTGATACACATCAACCACACAGTCAGCCATGTTGAGTCGAGCCACGTCCAAGACGTCATGACATGGGTGAATTCCAGGTCCAGAGGAGAGCAGAGTCACTGTATGTGTGTGTGTCTGCGTGTGTCTGCGTGCGTGGTGCGTGCACGTGTGTGTTACCTGGGTGAGAAGGGGGAGATGAGCTGTTTCTCCTTGGCCCAGGTGATGATTGGAGGGGGGACACTTTGGACCTCACAGGGCAGGGTCACGTCCTCTCCCTCAATGACAGACACCTCCAGGGCCTCACCGTTGCTCCCCACCCCTCCAGAGACCCCGCTCTGCCTGGGGCGCACTGAACAGACAGAGAGAGAGAGAGAGAGAGAGAGAGAGAGAGAGAGAGAGAGAGAGGTGAGTAGGTCATAAGACATCATAAGTCACATCAAATACAAGACATGGCATTACAAATACCCAGCTTACTGTGAAACAATGAATATGAATAAGAAGAGAATGCAGAGGGCCTGTTAACTGTCTCTTGTTAACTGTCTCCTGTTAACTGTCTCTTGTTAACTGTCTCTTGCCATAGAGAGTTAAGAGCCCCTCAGCAGGCCTTACCTACCGTAGACAGTGAGCTGGACCTTCTTGGACCTGTAGCCGGCTGCGTTGGTTGCAGTGCAGACAAACTCCCCAGACTCTTCCCCGGTGGGGGAGGTGATGTGGAGGCTGCCGTCAGACCCCAGAGAGAAGGACAGACCACCCACGTTCAACAGCTCCCCTCGCTACGGAGAGACGGAGTCATACAGGGCAGGGGTTAGAGATCAGAGGGCATCTCTCTCACTTTAGTAACTTACTTTATTGACATTGAAAGGGGGCGAGAGAATGGGAGTATGAGGAACGGGCGGTGTGTGTGTGTGTGTGTGTGTGTGTGTGCGTGCGTACGTGCGTTCGCGTGTAGAGATTCAAAAAGTAATGCTTTCCCTGTTCTCTAGACAACACTTTACTATAGAGAGGAATAAATCTGATCATTACGCATCAATGATACTTTGGTTCCCAACATGTACTGTAGGAATAAAATTAGACTGACTCATTCTATTTATATGACTGAAGGCCAATAAATGTGACCTTAATGTCTACTAACATCTGTCTCAAAAACAATCAAGCACCAGGCAAGAGGGGGTCCTTTGTGAGTTGGCCTGGTGGCTTTGACATGGGATTAATACGTTGGAGAACGCAGGGTGAAGGAATCAGAGAGAATAGGAACAGAGCAGCTGGTGCAGAACTTATCAGAGTCAGGTTTCATATGCCTCTGAAGCCCCATTCACTTTAACAGCATATCTTTTGCTAGTCCCTGAAACCAGTGTGCTTGATGAGAAAAACTGAACCCCACACACACGCACCCACACTCACACCCACACATACGCGCGCACACACACTCACACACACACACATGCACACACACAGTCAAAGGCCTGTTACTGTCTTCTGCCATTGTCTTCCCAGAATCCACTACTGGGAAAGTGATTGGTCTAGAAATACATAACAGCCTAGTGTGGAGGAACATTACTGCTCTAAGGACACGTCTCATGTTCTGTTGGTCCAACACAGTGCAACACAAACCAACACAGCCTGACTCTACCCAACACAGCCTGACTCTACCCAACGCAGCCTGACTCTACCCAACACAGTCTGACTCTACCCAACACAGCCTGACTCTACCCAACGCAGCCTGACTCTACCCAACACAGTGCAACACAAACCAACACAGCCTGGCTCTACCCAACGCAGCCTGACTCTACCCAACGCAGCCTGACTCTACCCAACACAGTGCAACACAAACCAACACAGCCTGGCTCTACCCAACGCAGCCTGACTCTACCCAACACAGCCTGACTCTACCCAACACAGTCTGACTCTACCCAGCACAGCCTGACTCTACCCAACACAGTCTGACTCTACCCAGCACAGTCTGACTCTACCCAACGCAGCCTGACTCTACCCAGCACAGCCTGACTCTACCCAACACAGTGCAACACACCCAACACAGCCTGACTCTACATACATAACAGCCTAGTGTGGAGGAACATTACTGCTCTAAGGACATGTCTCATGTTCTGTTGGTCCAACACAGTGCAACACAAACCAACACAGCCTGACTCTACCCAACACAGCCTGACTCTACCCAACACAGCCTGACTCTACCCAACACAGTGCAACACAAACCAACACAGCCTGACTCTACCCAACGCAGCCTGACTCTACCCAACACAGCCTGACTCTACCCAACACAGTGCAACACAAACCAACACAGCCTGGCTCTACCCAACGCAGCCTGACTCTACCCAACACAGCCTGACTCTACCCAACACAGTGCAACACAAACCAACACAGCCTGGCTCTACCCAACGCAGCCTGACTCTACCCAACACAGTCTGACTCTACCCAACACAGCCTGACTCTACCCAGCACAGTCTGACTCTACCCAACACAGCCTGACTCTACCCAACACAGTGCAACACAAACCAACACAGCCTGACTCTACCCAACACAGCCCGACTCTACCCAACGCAGCCTGACTCTACCCAACGCAGCCTGACTCTACCCAGCACAGTCTGAATCTACCCAACACAGCCTGACTCTACCCAACACAGTGCAACGCAAACCAACACAGCCTGGCTCTACCCAACGCAGCCTGACTCTACCCAACACAGCCTGACTCTACCCAACACAGCCTGACTCTATCCAACACAGTGCAACACACCCAACACAGCCTGACTCTATCCAACACAGCGTGACTCTACCAAACATAGCCTGACTCTACCCAACACCACCTGACTCAACCCAACACAGCCTGACTCTACCCAACACATTGCAACACAACCCAACACAGCCTGACTCTACCAAACACAACCTGACTCTACCCAACATAGCCTGACTCTACCCAACACAGTCTGACTCTACCCAACACAGTCTGACTCTACCCAACACAGTCTGACTCTACCCAACATAGCCTGACTCTACCCAACATAGCCTGACTCTACCCAACATAGCCTGACTCTACCCAACACAGTCTGACTCTACCCAACACAGTCTGACTCTACCCAACACAGTCTGACTTTACCCAACACAGTCTGACTCTACCCAACATAGCCTGACTCTACCCAACATAGCCTGACTTTACCCAACACAGTCTGACTCTACCCAACATAGCCTGACTCTACCCAACACAGTGCAACACAACCCAACACAGTAGATCAGTTCAACTGTTTAGGACAGAGCAGGCCTTTTAGCAGGAGTTTTAAAGTGAGGTCTAGTGCAGGGATCATCAACTAGATTCAGCCGCAGGATGATTTTTTTCTTGAGCGGATGGTCGGGGGGCCGGTACATAATTAAGCAATGAGGGTGTGTGGTAAATGGCCAATATACCACGGCTAAGGGCAGTTCTTATGCACGACACAACGCGAAGTGCCTGGATACAGCCCTTAGCCGTGGTATATTGGCCATATACCACAAACCCCCAAGGTGCCTTATTGCTATTATAAACTGGTTACCAATGTAATTAGAGCAATAAAAATAAATGTTTTGTCATACCCGTAGTATACGGACTGATATACCACGGCTGTCAGCCAATCAGCATTCAGGGCTCGAACTACCCAGTTTATAATTACAAATAATTTGTAGACTGCATATTGACCGCAAGAAGCCTAAACAGATATGCTTGACTAAAACGTAATAATTATTTCAAACCTTGTTTACATTTGTATATGATCACGTGTCTCTCTACTATGTGTGGGAATACCTGGGAACAGATTTCCAAAATTAAAATAACTTGGAGCTCATTTCCTGGTGTTTTTACAGTCTTTTATGTTCAACAATGAACAAAACAATGGCGAATTGTATTCTTTTTTGGGGGGGGCCAAATAAAACCACCCGCGGGCCAAATAAAACCACCCGCGGGCCAAATAAAACCATGATCAACGTTCTAATGGGAAATAATGTCTTTATTCCACACATCCTCTATCTTCACACAGCTTCTATCTTCACACAGCCTCTAGCTCCACACAGCCTCTAGCTCCACACAGCCTCTAGCTCCACACAGCCTCTGGCTTCACACAGCTTCTAGCTCCACACAGCCTCTAGCTCCACACAGCCTCTAGCTCCACACAGCCTCTAGCTCCACACAGCCTCTAGCTTCACACAGCCTCTAGCTTCACACAGCCTCTAGCTCCACACAGCCTCTAGCTTCACACAGCCTCTAGCTTCACACAGCCTCTAGCTCCACACAGCCTCTAGCTCCACACAGCTTCTAGCTTCACACAGCCTCTGGCTCCACACAGCCTCTAGCTCCACACAGCCTCTAGCTTCACACAGTCTAGCTTCACACAGCCTCTAGCTCCACACAGCCTCTAGCTCCACACAGCTTCTAGCTTCACACAGCCTCTGGCTCCACACAGCCTCTAGCTCCACACAGCCTCTAGCTCCACACAGCCTCTAGCTTCACACAGCTTCTAGCTTCACACAGCCTCTAGCTCCACACAGCCTCCAGCTCCACACAGCTTCTAGCTTCACACAGCCTCTGGCTCCACACAGCCTCTAGCTCCACACAGCCTCTGGCTCCACACAGCCTCAAGCTTCACACAGCCTCTGGCTCCACACAGCCTCTAGCTCCACACAGCTTCTAGCTCCACACAGCCTCTGGCTCCACACAGACTCTGGCTCCACACAGCCTCAAGCTTCACACAGCCTCTGGCTCCACACAGCTTCTAGCTCCACACAGCCTCTAGCTCCACACAGCTTCTAGCTCCACACAGCTTCTAGCTCCACACAGCCTCTAGCTCCACACAGCTTCTAGCTCCACACAGCCTCTAGCTCCACACAGCTTCTAGCTCCACACAGCCTCTAGCTTCTCACAGCTTCTAGCTCCACACAGCCTCTAGCTCCACACAGCTTCTAGCTCCACACAGCCTCTAGCTTCACACAGCCTCTAGCTCCACACAGCTTCTAGCTTCACACAGCCTCTAGCTCCACACAGCCTCTAGCTCCACACAGCCTCTAGCTCCACACAGCCTCTAGCTCCACACAGCCTCTAGCTCCACACAGCTTCTAGCTTCACACAGCCTCTAGCTCCACACAGCCTCTAGCTCCACACAGCCTCTGGCTCCACACAGCCTCTGGCTCCACACAGCCTCAAGCTTCACACAGCCTCTGGCTCCACACAGCCTCTAGCTTCACACAGCCTCTAGCTTCACACTTCCCCTTCAAACCCCCAGCCCCTCATTCCCACACAGTATAATGCCATACACACCATATGTGTAACTATAAGTGGATGCGAGCACACAAGCACGTACTGTACAAGCATGTCCAGTTCCAGAACAGATAGACTACATTACTAATAGGAAAAAGGCTGTCATGAGTTCCAACGTTTTTATTTTATTTAACCTTTATTTATCTAGGCAAGTCAGATAAGAACAAATTCTTATTTACAATGACAGCCTACCCGCCTTGGCCAAACCCTTCTGTCTTGGTTCTGGTTATAAGTACTATACCAGGAATCCAGACTTACAGATTGATTGACTGATTGCATTTATTAGACAATTTAAAAAGAAATCCAAACATAAGGGTGCTCCAGAAGGTGACGCCTCCACATACAATGGAAGAAAATCATCAAGGATAACACAATAAAGCTTATTTTCATTGTGGTGCTTTGAAGAGGGAAGGGGGAAGGCAACAAGGTTAGGCGGAGATAGTAATGGCAACAGACAATGACAGACAAAATTGTTGTTTGATTCATAACATGAGATAACTAGTACAAATCCCTTTCCTAATAAACAACTATGGACAGGTACATGTCTCTTGTCTCACATGCCGTTAATATATAAAACAATCAATACCTAATATATATGAGACAATCACAAAATGACAAACAACAGGCACCAAAAGGCAGACCATATGCTATCTCTGGCATGTCATTCTCATCCATGTACTATGATCTTACAACTCACTTTTGAGACATGCTACTATTTAGCCAAGTTCCAAATTCTTCTGAGGACTATTCCAAAGAATGGCAGCTGAGTATAAAAACGTTTCTTTCCCCCATACCACTTTAAAATCTAAAAGGAACAACGTCAGTTTTCACTCCTAGTTGAATAGTTATGGTTATCCCTTACTAAGGTAAAGTAGCTACATAGGTACCTGGAGACCATACTGTGGACAATCTGATGTACAAGACACAATTTAATCGGAGAGATTCTCTCCACTTTGAACCATCTAAGGATTTCAAAGCGGGAATGGTCAAGATGTGTAAGTGCTGGAAGTTTAAGAATAATCCTGACTAATTTGTTCTGAGATGTCTGCAATTTATTTTGTATTATCTTGGGGGCACTATTGTACCAGGAAGAGCATGCATTGACAAAGTGGCACTGAACAAGAGCCCATGCCAATGCCCCCATTGCATTCTTATCCAGATATTTGAAGGTTCTTGACAGAAACCTAATTTTACTTTGGTTCACTTTGGAGATAACGTTTTGTGCCACGCTTTCCCTTGTCAGATGGTTATCTAGCACATATCCAAGATAATTAACAGAGTATTTTGCTGTGACTACTATGTCACCTACTACCACCTTAAAATCTGGGGATTTCCTCAGTTTCACTTTGGACCCAAACAAGATGGACTCTGTTTTTCCAAGGTGAAGAGACAGCTTATTGTCATATAGCCATTTACTGACATTCAGAAGGTCAGCACTGGGGGCTTTCTCAACCACATTTTTGTCTTTGTGGGAAACCAACAGTGCAGAATCATCTGCATAGAGGAAAAGGTCACATGTACAGGCAGATTTCAGATCATTTATATACAATAGAAAGAAAAGTGGACCCAGCACACTCCCTTGGGGTACTCCGCAGTTCAAGATTTTGGGTTTAGATAGGGTCCCATCCACATCCACCATCTGTTTCTTCCTTGCAGATAAGAGCTAACCCATTTTACTGCTAAGTAATTAAAGCCCATGGCTATTAGTTTGATTAACAGAATCTAATGATCCACTGTATCAAACGCCTTTTGGAGATCTAACATAACCATACCAAACAATTTCCCTCCGTCTACTTCCTTCCTTATGTGGTCAGTTACAGTAGATATAGTAGGCAAGTGTTGGTGTAATGGGATTTTCTAAATCCAGATTGGAGCTCATATAATAGGTTAAGTAAGGAAATATAACTGTCAACGGATGTACAGAAACACACAACAGTCTGAATTTCTTGAGAGGAACAAAACAAAAATAAATGATTTAACTGCACATCCATTTCCCCTGTCTCTCTATCTGTATGTCTCTCTCTGTCTGTCTCTCTCTCTCTGTCTCTGTATGTCTCTCTGTCTGTCTCTCTCTCTCTATCTGTCTCTGTCTCTCTCTCTCTGTCTCTATCTGTCTCTGTCTCTCTCTGTATGTCTCTCTGTGTCTGTCTCTCTCTGTCTGTCTCTCTCTGTCTGTCTCTCTGTCTATCTGTCTCTCTCTGTCTGTCTCTCTCTGTCTGTCTCTCTCTCTCTCTGTCTCTCTCTCTCTCTCTCTCTCTCCTCTCTCTCTCTCTCTCTCTCTCTCTCTCTCTCTCTCTCTCTCGTTTGCAATCTCAGTCACTCTCTGACAATCACTCTGCATTTTCATATTAAATCCCCCTCTCTCTCTCTCTTGTTGTCGGAAACTCTATCTTTCGCTGGCAGTTATCCCACTTCTCTTTCCTTCTATCCTCACCTCTTGCTTTTCTTTTCCTCTCTCTGAAAGTAGGTTGAGAGAATGGAGGATGTAGGCTGAAGATGACAGGTGGATAGGAACAGTAAAACAAGAGAGTGTGTTACAGTGCAAATCAACTGGTGTGACCTGGATAAACTTGCCCCAAACCCAGTGAGATGGAGGACAGTCGTCAAAAACCAAGTACTACAGACCTTGGACCAGGTGATGTCGGGCGTGGGCACTCCGTCGGCACGACAGGGTAGGGAGATGGGGGTGCCCTCTATGGTACTGAAGACCTGAGGGCCATGTTGGATGGTAGGCATCACTGGTGAGGGGAGAGGAGAGGGGGGGCATTAAGTTAGACCAGTGAACCTGTGTGTGTGTGCGTGTTGTGTGTACAGTATGTTGTGTCTCTGCGGCGTCTAAATGGTGGACACAGTGTTTGGCTGACACACATAAAGGTATCTCTCTCTTCTCCTTCAGGGCGAAGTGGTCTAAGGGACTGCATCTCAGTGCTAGCGGCGTCACTACAGATACTCTGGTTCGAATCCAGGCTGTTTCACAACCGGCCGTGATTGGGAGTCCCATCGGACGGCGCACAATTGGCCCAGCATCGTCCGGGTTTGGCCGATGTAAGCTGTCATTGTAAATACGAATTTGTTCTTAACTGACTTTCCTAGTTAAATAAAGGTTAAATAAATAAAATAAAATAAAAAATCTCTCTCTCGCTCCCTCTATCTGTTTTATCAATAGGCACTGGGACATCTGGGGAAGATATTAACGCCGGAAACTTGGAGCGGCTACAGAGACTAACTCACAGTTTAACATCACAATTAGTTATTTAACTCATGATGACTTTACACGTTCTCACTCTCTCATGTAACATGTAGAAAAAATACACTCTTTGGACATTGTCTACTGGAAGTGTACTGTCAACTCCTGCTGGGCTGTGCCTGTGGTTGTTCTCTGAGAAAAGTTAGAAGGAAATGTCTACAGAAACATATGAGGATATAGAAATGAGCTAATTTCAACCTTTCAAAGAGCATTTCAACACGCCATGACCCATTCCCATTTATGAAGGTACAATTGTAGAAGCACCACCCAAACTGGTTCCAATAAAGAATGAGAACATATTTTTCCCTCTTCCTGTTCCAAACCTTTCCAAACTGTGCCACTCTCAACAGCTGTTCCTGGTTTTTATGCAAACTCAGACAGTTATATTCATGAAGTAAGAACAGAGAGAGAGAGAGAGAGAGAGAGAGAGAGAGAGAGAGAGAGAGAGAGAGAGAGAGAGAGAGAGAAGAGAGAACAGAGAGAGAGACAGAGACAGAGATGAGAGAGAGAGAGAAAAGAGAGAGAGACAGATGGAGAGAGAGAACAGAGAGAGAACAGAGAGCGAGAGAGACAGAGAGTACAGAGAGAGAGATAGAGAGAAAGAACAGAGAGAGAGAGTAGAGAGAGAGTATAAAGAGAGCGAGAGAGAGAACAGAGACAGAGAGAGAGAGAGAGAGAGAGTGAACAGAGCGAGAGAGAGAGAGAGAGAGCGAGAACATAGATATATATATATAGAGAGAGAGTACAGAGAGAGTACAGAGAGAGAGAGAGAGAAAGAGAGTACAGAGAGAGAGAACAGAGAAAGAGTATAGAAAGAAAGAGAGAGAGCGAGAGAAAAAAATGAGAGCAAGTACAGAGACACAAAGAGAGAGAGAGAGAGAGAGAGAGAGAGAGAGAGAGAGAGAAAGGGGGGAGGAGAATAAAGGGTCATTGTGTGTGGAGTCAGACAGCCCACAGAGAAGATGAGAACATTATGGAGGATTGTGGAATGACTCCAATACAGTCTTACCGACAGTAGATATACAGTGGAAACAAGAGAGTGGTCCCACAGAAGACATACAGTATAACTGTTTAGTAGAAGTTAACCATGGCTTTAACTGTTGACCATAGTTTTACTGTCCTCACTGTCCTCACTGTTACAGTGGTCTTATCATAGATTCTGACTGTGGTTATGTGGTCCTAGTACAAATCAAATCAAATACAACAAGTGTAGACCTTACCACAAAATGCTTACTTTAAGAGCCATTAACTAACCACGCAGAGTTTTAAAATTGAAGGAAGAAAAATCTGCACAATAAACTAAAGGAAAAATAGTAACAGGATAAAATAACAATAACAAGGCTATTAACAAGAATCACCAGAACCAGTCAATGTGGAGGGTACGGGTTGTTGCTACAGTGGTCTTCCTGTGGTCAGATAGTAGATGTTAACCATGGTATTGTGGTCTTCCTGTGGTTGTATAGTAGATGTTAACCATGGTATTGTGGTCTTCCTGTGGTCAGATAGTAGATGTTAACCATGGTATTGTGGTCTTCCTGTGGTCAGATAGTAGATGTTAACCATGGTATTGTGGTCTTCCTGTGGTCAGATAGTAGATGTTAACCATGGTATTGTGGTCAGATAGTAGATGTTAACCATGGTATTGTGGTCTTCCTGTGGTCAGATAGTAGATGTTAACCATGGTATTGTGGTCATATTGTAGATATTAACCATGGTATTGTGGTCTTACTGTGGTCGTATTGTACATTTTACATTTACATGTTAGTCATTTAGCAGACGCTCTTATCCAGAGCGACTTACAGTAGTGAATGCATACATTTCATACATTTCATACAATTTCATACAATTTCATACATTTCACTTTTTTATTTTTTTTTCTGTGCTGGCCCCCCGTGGGAATCGAACCCACAACCCTGGTGTTGCAAACACCATGCTCTACCAACTGAGCTACAGGGAAGGCGTAGATGTTGGAGATGTTAACCATGGTATTGTGGTCTTACTGTGGTCTTACCATAGATGTTGAGGGTGGTGGTGCGGTTGCTGGAGCCCAGCACGTTCTCTGCCAGGCAGGTGTATTTCCCTCCATCCTCCAGACGAACGTGTTCTATATGCAGGCTGCCGTCTCTACGCACCGTCACATGCGGGCTGGAGCTCACCTGGCACGGACAGGAACACATCCAACAGGTGAGAACATTACGTAAAGGGACACACACAGACACACACAACCAGCTGTATTGGCATGCGGTATGAATAAACCGCATGCCAATAAACCGCATGGTATGTATAACACATGTGGTATGTATGGAACATGTGGTATGTATGGAACATGTGGTATGTATGAAACATGTGGTATGTATAACACATGTGGTATGTATGGAACATGCGGTATGTATAACACATGTGGTATGTATAAAACATGCGGTATGTATAACACATGTGGTATGTATGGAACATGCGGTATGTATAACACATGTGGTATGTATAAAACATGCGGTATGTATAACACATGTGGTATGTATGGAACATGCGGTATGTATAACACATGTGGTATGTATGGAACATGCGGTATGTATAAAACATGCGGTATGTATAAAACATGCGGTATGTATAAAACATGCGGTATGTATGAAACATGTGGAATGTATAAAACATGCGGTATGTATAAAACATGCGGTATGTATAAAACATGCGGTATGTATGGAACATGCGGTATGTGTAAAACATGCGGTATGTATAAAACATGCGGTATGTATAAAACATGTGGAATGTATAATACATGTGGTATGTGTAATACATGTGGTATGTATAATACATGTGGTATGTATAATACATGTGGTATGTATAAAACATGCGGTATGTATAAAACATGCGGTATGTATGAAACATGTGGAATGTATAAAACATGCGGTATGTATAAAACATGCGGTATGTATAAAACATGCGGTATGTATGAAACACCCAAACACACTTAAAGAATGGACCTCTACTCAAAACAGGCACTGGAGGTCCATAGACGAGTCTAATATTAGTTTTAAAATCATTGCTAAAACAATAGACACCTTCATAAACGTTGCAGTGAGTAAGTAATTGTGGAGTGGTTTTGTTAAAAAAAAAATCATCATTCCTCGACTGTCAGAACAAATTGGTGTGATCTTATTCACAGTGCTTAACCACAGGCAGATCTCAGGCACCAGTTGTGTATGTGTGTGTGTGTGTGTGTGTGTGTGTGTGTGTGTGTGTGTGTGTGTGTGTGTGCGTGCCAGTGTGTGTGTGTGACAGTGTGTGTGTATAACCTTCTCACCAGGCCGTGGTTGTGTAGCCAGCGTCTCTCAGGTAGGGGGTTTCCCGCCAGCAGCACACAGGGCAGAGTCACCTGCTGCTCCTTGATCACACTCAGCACCCCCGGACTGTGGCCAATCACCGGGGACACTGTAAATGATCATAAAAACAAATGGCTGTTTGTTTCCAGGGACCAGCGGCTCTCCTGCTCTCTCCATGCCTGACCAGGGCTCACCTCCACTGGGTCCACTTCCCAGTTGCCTCCCTGCTTTACCACACACTCTCTATAAATACTGACGTATTTACACTCTCTCCCTAGGCACTATGAAAAGGGCTCACATACACCCAAAACACACACACACACTTGGTCTAGATGACATCATACATACTGTATGTGTGTGAATGTGCAGCGATTTGAACACATTCACACGATCATCTGGGGGACAGAAACAGTTGACAAGGTGTTGGCCAGGAGAACATGACCAACATGAAGATAATCTGACCATAAACTGACCACCCAAACGTCTCCAGTCAAACACAATGTGACCATCCTCATTGATATGAACTGACCTCCTGAGTGGAAAGATATGAAAATGCCCAACATGAACCCTGACCACCTGACTTGACCAGGAAAACCTGGCCTCGGCCTAAATACTCTTTCTGAGCCCAGAACACACGGTACGATAGAATGCCCCTGTGTGCTGGGCTGGCAGGTAGCCTAGTGGTTTGAGTGTCGGGCCAGTAACCGAAAGGGTGCTGGATCGAATCCCTAAGCTGACAAGGTAAGAATATTTTGTTCTGTCCCTGAACAATGCAGTTAACCCACTGTTCCCCGGTTGGCTGTCATTGTAAATAAGAATTTGTTCTTAACTGACTTGCCTAGTTAAATAAAGATAAACATTTTATGCTCGAGTAGACACTCAGGGTTAATGTATACATTACATCTCTTATCCCTCTGGCTATCCGTCCACTCAAGGCCTGTAACACAAACAGCCGTCAGTTAGAGTCCTGCTTCTCCACTCTGAGACTGGAACTGGGAGTGTGGCATGACAAGACTGAGGATTCCTGCCTTAGAGGATCCAGCATGAGGAAAGACAGAGATTAACAAGATGGTTGCCAGATTGGAAAGGAATGCCCCTTTTATGTTCACACATAACATAAAGATGGACTGACTGACTGACTGACTGACTGACTGACTCAGTGAGCATAGCCTTGCTATTGAGAGAGGCCGCCATAGGCAGACCTGGCTCTCAAGAGAAGAAGGCTATGTGCAAACTGCCCACAAAATGAGGTGGAAACTAAGCTGCACTCCCTACTCTCCTGCCAAATGTATGACCATATTAGAGACACATATTTCTCTCAGATTACACAGACCCACAAAGAATTCAAAAACAAATCCAATTTTGATAAACTCCCTATTAGTGAAATACCACAGTGTGCCATCACAGCAGCAAGATTTGTGACCTGTTGCCACAAGAAAATGGCAACCAGTGAAGAACAAAAAACATTGTAAATACAACCCATATTTATGTTTATTTATTTTCCCTTTTGTAATTTAACTGTTTGCACATCCTTACAACAATGTATATTGCCATAATATGACTGTGTAACTTTTGTGAGTGTAATGTTTACTGTTAATTTTTTATTGTTATTTCACTTTGTTCATTATTTATTTCACTTGCTTTAGCAAAGTAAACACGTTTCCCATGGCAATAAAGCCTTTGAATTAAGAGAGACAGAGACACAGAGAGAGAGAAAGAGAGAGAGACAGAGAGATAGACAGAGAGAGAGAGAGAGAGAGAGACAGAGAGATAGACAGAGAGAGAGAGAGACAGAGAGATAGACAGAGAGAGAGAGAGAGACAGAGAGAGAGAGACAGAGAGAGAGAGAAAAAGACAGAGAGATAGACAGAGAGAGAGACAGAGAGACAGAGAGATAGACAGAGAGAGAGACAGAGAGACAGAGAGAGAGACAGAGAGATAGACAGAGAGAGAGACAGAGAGACAGAGAGATAGAGACAGAGAGAGAGACAGAGAGATAGACAGAGAGAGAGAGAGAGAGACAGAGAGAGAGACAGAGAGAGAGATAGACAGAGAGACAGAGAGATAGACAGAGAGAGAGACAGAGAGACAGAGAGATAGACAGAGAGAGACAGAGAGACAGAGAGATAGAGAGACAGAGAGAGAGACAGAGAGAGAGACAGAGAGATAGACAGAGAGAGAGAGAGAGACAGAGAGAGAGACAGAGAGAGAGAGAGAGAGAGAGAGAGAGAGAGAGACAGAGAGACAGAGAGACAGAGAGATTAAGAAAGACGGCTGCTGGGCTGTAGGACCGACTGGGACACCTCCCATGTTTTACTTGTTGCGTTGCCACAGTAACCCCAGAGGCGGGGTGTTATGGGCAGGGACTGTGTCACTAGTGAAGTGGGGCACACATTAATATGGGGCAGCTGGATCTGATGGGACCTTTAGCCCAAATAAGAACCCAGTGACTGGGAGTTCCCCTAAAGACTGTCCTGCATTGCTGCTGATTGGTGCTTAACAAGGTGCACATGTGTAAACAAACACACACAACATTTAAGAAGCATGCACACACACTCACATACACACACACACACACTCACATACACTCACACATACACACAGACATACTGTACATACTGTACATACCTGCCGTGCAGTTGACAGGGTTGTGATACATGCATTGGCGATTCAAGCAGAGAAGGCGTGCCTTTCATAAATAAACATACACACACATATACACATTTTCACACACACATACACACATTTTCATACACACATACACACATTTACAGTCACATGCAATCCAAAGAAGTGTGTGGGCTTTGACAGGGCCGGGCTTTGAAGTTAGAAACCAAACTCTGAACTCAACAATCTCCACTATGGATGTTGTCCAGCCATATCTGTGTCTCTCCCACTTTAGTCAAATAGAAATATATAGGATTGCGTGCATACCATGGATCCTTTAAAGACTGCAGAGGAACTGCTGTTCTTACTCAATGTCAAGATGACTCAAAGTCAAGGTATTTCAATGTGTTATGAGGCTTGGTGATACTGTAACCGATATATAAATGTACAGTACCAGTCAAAAGTTTGGACACACCTAATCATTCCAGGGTTTTTCTTTATTTTTAATATTTTCTACATTGTAGAATAACAGTGAAGACATCAAAACTATGAAATAGCACATATGGAATCATGTAGTAAAAAAAAAAGTGTTAAATAAATCCAAATATATTTTATATTTGAGATTCTTCAAAGTAGCCACCCTTTGCCTTGATGCGGCTTTGCACTCTTGGCATTCTCTCAACCAGCTTCATGAGGTAGTCACCTGGAATACATTTCAATTAACAGATGTGCCATGTTAAAAGTTTGTTTGTGGAATTTCTTTCCTTCTTAATGCATTTGAGCCAATCAGTTGTGTTGTGACCAGTGGTGTAAAGTACTTAAGTAAAAATATTTTTAAGTCCTGCTTAAGTCGTTTTCTTGGGGTATCAGTACTTTACTTTACTATTTATATTTTTCACAACTTTTACTCCATTACATTCCTAAAGAAAATAATGTACTTTTTGTTTCCTACATTTTCCCTGATACCCAAAAGTACTCGTTACATTGGAAATGCTTAGCAGGACAGGACGATTGTCTAATTCACGCACTTTCTACTTTTTAACTCGGACAAAACAGAGATGCTTGTTCTAGGTCCCAAGAAACAACGAGATCTTCTGTTGAATCTGACAATGAATCTTAATGGTTGTACAGTCGTGTCAAATAAAACTGTGAAGGACCTCGGCGTTACTCTGGACCCTGATCTCTTTTGAAGAACCTCTCAAGACTGTTTCAAGGACAGCTTTTTTCCATCTACGTAACATTGCAAAAATCAGAAACTTTGTGTCCAAAAATGATGCTGAAAAATTAATCCATGCTTCTGTTACTTCTAGGTTGGACTACTGCAATGCTCTACTTTCCGGCTACCCAGATAAAGCACTAAATAAACTTCCGTTAGTGCTAAATACGGCTACTAGAATCCTGACTAGAACCCCAAAATTTGATCCTATTACACATATCAAATCAAATGTATTTGTCACATACACATGGTTAGCAGGTGTTAATGCAAGTGTAGTGAAATGCTTGTGCTTCTAGTTCCGACCGTGCAGTAATATCTAACAAGTAATCTACCAATTCAACAACAACTACCTTATACACACAAGTGTAAAGGAATGAATACGAATATGTACGTAAAAATATATAAATGAGTGATGGCCGAACGGCGTAGGCAAGATGTAATAGATGGTATGGAGTACAGTATATACATATGAGATTACTATTGTACGGTATGAAAACATATAAAGCGGCATTGTTTAAGGTGGCTAGTGATACATTACATCAGGATGGCATAGAGTACAGTATATACATATGAGAGGGGTAATGTAGGTCATGAAAACATTATATAAAGTGGCATTGTTTAAAGTGGCTAGTGATACATCTAATAGATCAAGATGGCAAGATGCAGTAGATGGTATAGCTGTCACGCTCTGACCTAGGAGAGCTGTGTTTTTCTTGTTTAGTTAGGTCAGGGTGTGATAGGTGGGTGGGCATTCCATGTTTTCATTTTCTATGTTTTGGCCAGGTATGGTTTCCAATCAGAGGCAGCTGTAGGGATATTCCATGGCACGAAGCCTACAGAGGTAATCCATGTCCCAGAACCTGAAGAGATAATACTTGGCAAAAAGCCTGGAGGGATTATAAATGGTCTGGAGCCTGTAGGGATAAACCAGGGCATGAAGCCTGTAGGAATAATCCATGGCCCGGCACCTGTAGAGAGAATCCATGGTAAGAAGCCTCCAGTGATGATCCTTGGCGCAGAATCTGTAGAGATGATCCATGGCATGGAGCCAGCAGCAACGGTCACTAGTACGGAACCTATTATGACGCCTCCCAGTCCGGAGCCTCCGGCGATGCTTCTCCGTCCGGAGCCTCCAGCGACGCTCTTCAGTCCGGAGCCTCCAGCGACGCTCCTCAGTCCGGAGCCTCCAGCAACGGTCTGCAGCCCAGAGTCTTCAATGGCAGTCTGCAGCCCAGAGTCTTCAGCGGCGGCCTTCAGCCCAGAGTCTTCAGCGGCGGCCTTCAGCCCAGAGTCTTCAGCGGCGGTAGGCGGTCCAAAGCCTCCGGCGATGATCCAGGGTCTGGTTCCTTCCGGACACACATAATCAAGGGGATCAGCGGGTGGTGGGGGTGCTACGACCGGAACCAGAGCCGCCGCCAAGTATAGATGGCCACCCGGACCCTCCCCAATAGGTTCAGGTTTGGGGTCGGGAATCCGCACCTTTGGGGGGGGGGGGGGTACTGTCACACTCTGACCTAGGAGAGCTGTGTTTTCTCTGCTTAGTTAGGTCAGGGTGTGATAGGTGGGTGGGCATTCTATGTTTTTGGTTTCTATGTTTTGGCCGAGTATGGTTTCCAATCAGAGGCAGCTGTCTATCGTTGTCTCTGATTGGAAGCCATACTTAGGCAGCCGTTTTTCCCTTTGGTTTTGTCGGTAGTTGCTTTCTGTTCAGTATGTTAACCTGACGGAACTGTTGGCTGTCATTTTGTTATTTTTGTCTAGTGTTCGTTTTTTCATTAAAATATATATAATGAGCACTCTACACACTGCGCCTTGGTCTCCTCTAGACGACCCGTGTTACAGATGGCCTTGAGATAGAAGCTGTTTTTCAGTCTCTCGGTTCCAGCTTTGATGCACCTGTACTGACCTTGCCTTCTGGATGTTAGCGGGGTGAACAGGCAATGGCTCGGGTGGTTGCTGTCCTTGATGATCTTTTTGGCCTTCCTGTGACATCGGGGGGTGTAGGTGTCCTGGAGGGCAGGTAGTTTGTCCCCGGTGATGCGTTGTGCAGACCTCACTACCCTCTGGAGAGCCTTCCGGTTATGGGCGGAGCAGCTGCCGTACCAGGTGGTGATACAGCCCGACAGGATGCTCTCGATTGTGCATCTGTAAAAGTTTGTGAGTGTTTTTGGTGACAAGCCGAATTTCTTCAGCCTCTTGAGGTTGAAGAGGCGCTGCTGCGACTTCTTCACCACGCTGTCTGTGTGGGTGGACCATTTCAGTTTGTCCGTGATGTGTACACCGAGGAACTTAACACTCTCTACCCTCTCCACTACTGTCCCATCAATGTAGATAGGGGGCTGCCCCCTCTGCTGTTTCCTGAAGTCCACGATCATCTCTTTTGTTTTGTTGACATTGAGTGCGAGGTTATTTTCCTGACACCACACTCCGAGGGCCCTCACCTCCTCCCTGTAGACCGTCTCGTCGTTGTAGCTGTGGTAGGCAGTTCCAACTGCCTACCACTGTAGTGTCGTCTGCAAACTTGATGATTGAGTTGGATGCGTGCATGGCCACACAGTCGTGGGTGTACAGGGAGTACAGGAGAGGGCTGAGAACGCACCCTTGTGGGGACCCAGTGTTGAGGATCAGCGGGGTGGGGATGTTGTTACCTACCCTCACCACCTGGGGGCGGCCCGTCAGGAAGTCCAGGACCCAGTTGCACAGGGCGGGGTCGAGACCCAGGGTCTCGAGCTTAATGACGAGTTTGGAGGGTACTATGGTGTTAAATGCTGAGCTGTAATCGATGAACAGCATTCTTACATAGGTATTCCTCTTGTCCAGATGGGTTAGGGCAGTGTGCAGTGTGATGGCGATTGCGTCGTCTGTGGACCTATTGGGTCGGTAAGCAAATTGGAGTGGGTCTAGGGTGTCAGGTAGGGTGGAGGTGATATGGTCCTTGACTAGTCTCTCAAAGCACTTCATGATGACGGAAGTGAGTGCTACAGGGCGGTAGTCATTTAGCTCAGTTACCTTAGCTTTCTTGGGAACAGGAACAATGGTGGCGTTCTTGAAGCATGTGGGGACAACAGACTAGGATAAGGATTGATTGAATATGTCTGTAAACACACCAGCCAGCTGGTCTGCGCATGCTCTGAGGACGCGGCCGGGGATGCCGTCTGGGCCTGCAGCCTTGCGAGGGTTAACACGTTTAAATGTTTTACTCACGTTGGCTGCAGTGAAGGAGAGCCCGCAGGTTTTGGTAGCGGGCCGTGTTAGTGGCACTGTATTGTCCTCAAAGTGAGCAAAAAAGTTGTTTAGTCTGTTTGGGAGCAAGGCATCGTGATCCGCGATGGGGCTGATTTTTCTTTTGTAGTCCATGATTGACTGTAGACCCTGCCACATACCCCTCGTGTCTGAATTGCGACTCCACTTTGTCTCTGTACTGACGCTTAGCTTGTTTGATTGCCTTGCGGAGGGAATAGCTACACTGTTTGTATTCGGTCATGTTTCCGGTCACTTTGCCCTGATTAAAAGCAGTGGTTCGCGCATTCAGTTTTGCGCGAATGCTGCCATCAATCCACGGTCTCTGGTTGGGGAATGTTTTAATAGACGCTGTTGGTACGACATCACCGATGCACTTGTTAATGAACTCACTCACCGAGTCAGCGTATTCGTCGATGTTGTTGTTCGCAGCAATGCGGAACATATCCCAGTCCACGTGATCGAAGCAATCTTGAAGCGTGGAATCCGATTGGTCGGACCAGCGTTGAACAGACCTGAGGGCGGGAGTTTCCTGTTTTAGCTTCTGTCTATAGGCTGGGAGCAACAAAATGGAGTCATAGTCAGCTTTTCCAAAGGGAGGGTGGGGTAGGGCCTTAAATGCGTCGCGGAATTTAGAATAACAGTGGTCTAGGGTTTTGCCCGCCCTGGTAGCACAACCGATATGCTGATAGAATTTGGCGAGCCTTGTTTTCAGATTAGCCTTGTTAAAATCCCCGGCTACAATAAATGCAGCCTCAGGATATGTGGTTTCCAGTTTACATAGAGTCCAATGAAGTTCTTTCAGGGCCGTCGATGTGTCTGCTTGAGGGGGGGGGGAGATATACACGACTGTGATTATAATTGAAGAGAATTCTCTTGGTAGATAATGCGGTCGGCATTTGATTGTGAAGAATTCTAAGTCAGGTGAGCAAAATTACTTGAGTTCCTGTATGTTGTTATGATCACACCACGTCTCGTTAATCATAAGGCATACACCACCACCCACCATTGCTAGCCTCTCTACATTGGCTTCCTGTTAAGGCAAGGGCTGATTTCAAGGTTTTACTGTTAACCTACAAAGCATTAGATGCGCTTGCTCCTACCTGTCTTTCCGATTTGGTCCTGCCGTACATATCTACACGTACGCTACGGTCACAAGACGCAGGCCTCCTAATTGTCCCTAGAATTTCTAAGCAAACAGCTGGAGGCAGGGCTTTCTCCTATAGAGCTCCATTTTTATGGAATGGTCTGCCTACCCATGTGAGAGACGCAGACTCGGTCTCAACCTTTTAGTCTTTACTGAAGACTCATCTCTTCAGTAGGTCCTATGACTGAGTGTAGTCTGGCCCAGGAGTGTGAAGGTGAACGGAAAGGCTCTGGAGCAACGAACTGCCCTTGCTGTCTCTGCCTGGCCGGTTCCCCTCTCTCCACTGGGATTCTCTGCCTCTAACTCTATTACAGGGGCTGAGTCACTGGCTTACTGGTGCTCTTCCATGCCGTCCCTAGGAGGGGTGCGTCACTTGAGTGGGTTGAGTCACTGACGTGGTCTTCCTGTCTGGGTTGGCGCCCCCCCTTGGGTTGTGCCGTGGCGGAGATCTTTGTGGGCTATACTCGGCCTTGTCTCAGGATGGTAAGTTGGTGATTGAAGATATCCCTCCAGTGGTGTGGGGGGCTGTGCTTTGGCAAAGTGGGTGGGGTTATATCCTGCCTGTTTGGCCTTGTCCGGGGGTATCATCGGATGGGGCCACAGTGTCTCCTGGCCCCTCCTGTCTCAGCCTCCAGTATTTATGCTGTAGTAGTTTATGTGTCGGGGGGCTAGGGTCAGTCTGTTATATCTGGAGTATTTCTCCTGTCTTATTCGGTGTCCTGTGTGAATTTAAGTATGCTCTCTCTAATTCTCTTTTTCTTTCTTTCTTTCTTTCTTTCTTTCTTTCTTTCTTTCTCTCTCTCGGAGGACCTGAGCCCTAGGACCATGCCTCAGGACTACCTGGCATGATGACTCCTTGCTGTCCCCAGTCCACCTGGCCGTGCTGCTGCTCCAGTTTCAACTGTTCTGCCTCCGGCTATGGAACCCTGACCTGTTCACCTGACGTGCTACCTGTCCCAGACCTGCTGTTTTCAACTCTCTAGAGACAGCAGGAGTGGTAGAGATACTCTCAATGATCGGCTATGAAAAGCCAACTGACATTTACTCTTGAGGTGCTGACTTGTATCACCCTCGACAACTACTGTGATTATTATTATTTGACCATGCTGGTTATTTTTGAACATTTGAACATCTTGGCCATGTTCTGTTATAATCTCCACCCGGCACAGCCAGAATAGGACTGGCCACCCCTCATAGCCTGGTTCCTCTCTAGGTTTCTTCCTAGGTTTTGGCCTTTCTAGGGAGTTTTTCCTAGCCACCGTGCTTCTACACCTGCATTGCTTGCTGTTTGGGGTTTTAGGCTGGGTTTCTATACAGCACTTTGAGATATCAGCTGATGTAAGAAGGGCTATATAAATACATTTGATTTGATCAAGAGAACATCCCTGGTCATCCCTACTGCCTCTGATCTAGCAGACTCACTAAACACAAAAACTTTGTTTGTGAATTTTGTCTGACTGTTGAACTGTACCCCTGGCTATCTGTACATTTAAAAAAAAACAAGAAAACCGTGCTGTCTGGTTTGCTTAATATAAGAAATGTTAAATTATTTATACTTTTACTTTTGATACTTATTAAGTACATTTAAAACCAAATACTTTTAGACTTTTACTCAAGTAGTATTTTACTGGGTCACTTTCACTTTTACTTGAGTCATTTTCTTTTAAGGCAGTTTTACTTTTTTAACGTATCTTTACTTTTATCTTTACTTTTTTTAAGTATGAAAATGTGGTACTTTTTACACCACTGGTTGTGACAAGGTAGGGGTGGTATACAGAAGATAGTCCTATTTGGTAAAAGACCAAGTCCATATTATGGCAAGAACAGCTCAAATAAGCAAAGAGAAAAGACAGTCCATCATTACTTTAAGACATGAAGATCAGTCAATCGGAAAATTTCAAGAACTTTCTTCAAGTGCAATTGCAAAAACCATCAAGCCCTATGATTACATTTACATTTACGTCATTTAGCAGACGCTCTTATCCAGAGCCACTTACAAATGATGAAACTGTCTCTAATGAGGACAGCCACAGGAAAGTAAGACCCAGAGTTACCTCTGCTGAAGAGGATAAGTTCATTAGATTTACCAGCCTCAAAAATCGTCAATTAACTGCACTTCAGATTGCAGCACAAATAAATTCTTCACAGAGTTCAAATAACAGACACATCTCAACATCAACTGTTCAGAGGAGACTGCGTGAATCAGGCCTTCATGGTCGAATTGCTGCAAAGAAACAACTACTAAAGGACACCAATAAGAAGGAGACTTGCTTGGGCCAAGAAACGCGAGCAATGGACATTAGAAATGTGGAAATCTGTCCTTTGGTCTGATGAGTCCAAATTTGCGATTTTTGGTTCCAACTGCCGTGTCTTTGTAAGACGCAGAGTAGGTGAACGGATGATCTCCGCATGTGTGGTTCCCACCGTGAAGCATAGAGGAGGTGTGATGGTGTGGGGTTACTTTGCTGTTGACACTGTCGAATATTTATTTCGAATTCAAGGCACACTTTACCAGCATAACTAACATAGCATTCTGCAGCGATACGCCATCCCATCTGGTTTGCAAATGATAGTGGGACTATCATTTGTTTTTTCCAGGACAATGACGCAAAACACCTCCAGGCTGTGTAAGGGATATTGACCAAGGAGAGTGATGGAGTGCTACATCAGATGACCTGGCCTCCACAATCCCCCGACCTCAACCCAATTGAGATGGCTTGGGTAGAGTTGGACCGCAGAGTGAAGGAAAAGCAGCCAACAAGTGCTCAGCATATATGGGAACTCCTTCAAGACTGCTGGAAAACCATTCCAGGTGAAGTTGGTTGAGAGAATGCCAAGAATGTGCAAAGCTGTCATCAAGGCAAAAGGTGGCTACTTTGAAGAATCTCAAATATAAAACATATTAAGACTTGTTTAACAAATTTTGGTTACTACATGATTCCATATGTGTTATTTCATAGTTTTGATGTGGTAAAAATAAAGAAAAATCCTTGAATGAGTAGGTGTGTCCAAACTTTGTGTGACCGGACCTTTGCTCTTCTATCATTCCCTCCCTCCCCCCCAGTCTCCATCTCTTTCCCTCCCTCCCTCCCCCTCTCCTCCCAGTCTCTATCTCTTTCCCTCCCTCCCTCTCTCTATATATAAAGTGCCTTCATAGTATTCAGACCCAATTACTTTTTACACATTTTGTTATGTTACAACCATATTATAAAATTGATTAAATTGTATTTTTCCCCATCAATCTACATACAATTCCCCATAATGACAAAGATTATTATTATTTTTTTTAATGAAAATGACATTTACATAAGCATTCAGACCCTTTACTCGGTACTTTGTTGAATCACTTTTGGCAGTGGTTACAGCCTCGAGTCTTCTTGGGTATGATGCTACAAGCTTGGCACACCTGTATTTAGGTAGCGGTTGGATGGGGAGCGTTGCTGCACAGCTATTTTCAGGTCTCTCCGGAGATGTTTGATCGGGTTCAAGTCCGGGCTCAGAGACTTGTATCGAAGCCACTCCTGCATTGTCTTGGCTGTGTGCTTAGGGTCGTTGTCCTGTTAGGCCTAATTGGTGGAGTGCTGCAGAGATGGTTGTCCTTCTGGAACATTCTCCCATCTTCACAAAGGAACTCTAGAGCTTTGTCAGAGTGACCATCGGGTTCAATTCCTTCGACCTCATGGCTTGGTTATGGTTCTGACATGCACTGTCAACTGTGGGACCTTATATAGACAGGTGTGTGCCTTTCCAAATCATGTCCAATCAATTGAATTTACCATAGGTGGACTCTAAACAAATTGTAGAAACATCTCAAGGATGTTCAATGGAAACAGGATGCACCTGAGCTCACTTTTGAGTCTCATAGCAAAGGGTCTTAATACTTATGTATATAAGGTAGTTCTGTTTTTAATAAATTTGCTAAATTTTTCTAAAAACCTGTTTTCGCTTTGTCATTATGGGGTATTGTGTGCAGATTGCTGAGGAAATTGTTTAATTTAATCAAACCTTTTGCCCTCAGAACATCCTCAGTTCGTCAGGTCATGGACTCTATAAGGTGTCAAAAGCGTTCCACAGGGATGCTGGCCCACGTTTACTCCAATGCTTCCCACAGTTGTGTCAAGTTGAGTGGATGTCCTTTGGGTGGTGGACCATTCTTGATACACACAGGAAACTGTTGAGCGTGGAAAAACCAAGCAGCTATGCAGTTCTTGACTAAACCGGTGCGCCTGGATTCATCTGGTCAGTCTATGTCATTGAAAGAGCAGGTGTTCCTAATCTTTTATACACTTAGTGTATCTCTCTACTCTCTCTTTCTCACTGTGATTTAGGTCTTTTTTCTCCCATGACTTCTGCAAGAACTGACATCCCCTTCAAACCGTGCCAGGGAATTTGAGCCGCGTTCCGCTGAGTTCACCCCTACATTCCCTCGGTTTCAAATAAACTCAATGCATGCGGACCATTACTCACACACACAACTACAACACAACTGAAATATCACTCAAATGCTGAGCGCTTTCCTCTGCTGCTCCCAGTGAAAATATTCACTTTCATTTCAAAAGTAGCATTCTGTCTTTGAACGCAACAGAAGACAAACCTGATGTCACGTCCTGGCCAGTATATAAGGTTAATTGTTTTGTAGTTTGGTCAGGGCGTGACAGAGGGTATTTGTTTTATGTGGTTCGGGGTGGTGTGTTTGTGTAAAGGGTGTTTGATTTAGTATGTCCGGGTTTTGGTTTATGTCTAGGTAGTTCTATGTGGAATCTAGTGTGTGTGTTTCTATGTTTGGTTGATTGGGGCTCTCAGTTGAAGGCAGGTGTTGTCTATCTGCCTTTGATTGAGAGTCTCATATATGAGGGTGTGTTTGTGTTTGTGATTTGTGGGTGATTGTTCTGTGTTCAGCCCTAGGCTTTGCCAGACTGTTTTGTTGTTCGTTTGTTAGTTCTAGTGGTTTTGTTATTTTGTATTCAGTTGGTTTTTGTAAGTGAATAAATCTAAATATGAGCATACACGTACCTGCTGCGTATTGGTCTACATTTTCAGACGACGATTTCGTTATATCGTCGGAAGACGAAGACGACAACCGTGACACCTGACCTTTGATGAGTGAGATCTAAACGTCCTTTCACTGTCAACTGCGTTTATCTTCAGCAAACTTAACATGTGTAAATATTTGTATGAACATAACAAGATTCAACAACTGAGACATAACCTGAACATGGCTGGTGGCATTGTCATGCTGGAGGTGGCTCAGGCTGGAGGTGGCTCAGGCTCAGGTCTACTTCCCCCACCCAACCTGTCCACCCCCGAATGCTCAGGGCTATGATGCGTCGCTGGAGACCTCGGGCTGTAGAGCAAAACTGAAGGCTCAGGACTGTAGAGCGCCTCTGGGAGCTCCAGACTGTAGGCCGTCTCACTCGGTTCCGGACTGTAGGCAGACTCACTCGGTTCCGGACTGTAGGCCGTCTCACTCAGTTCCGGACTGTAGGCAGACTCACTCGGTTCCGGACTGTAGGCCGTCTCACTCGGTTCCGGACTGTAGGCCGTCTCACTCGGTTCCGGACTGTAGGCCGTCTCACTCGGTTCCGGACTGTAGGCCGTCTCACTCGGTTCAGAACTGTAGGCCGTCTCACTCGGTTCCGGACTGTAGGCCATCTCACTCAGTTCCAGACTGCACACTGTTGCCGGATACTCTGGACGGGGTACTGTCGCCGGATACTCTGGACGGGGTACTGTCGTCAGACACTCTGGACGGGGTACTGTCGTCGGACACTCTGGACAGGGTACTGTTGCCGGATACTCTAGACGGGGCACTGTCGTCGGACACTCTGGACGGGGCACTGTCATTGGACACTCTGGACGGGGCACTGTCGTCGGACACTCTGGACGGGGCACTGTCGTTGGACACTCTGGACAGAGCACTGTCGTTGGACACTCTGGACAGAGCACTGTCGTTGGACACTCTGGACGGGGCACTGTCGTTGGACACTCTGGACGGGGCACTGTCGTTGGACACTCTGGACGGGGCACTGTCGTTGGACACTCTGGACGGGGCACTGTCTTCAGAAGCTCGAGACTGGGCTGACGCACTGGAAGCCTGATGCGTGGGGTTGGTAGTGGAGGTACCAGCCTGGAGACACGCACCTCAGGGCTAGTGCGGGGAGCAGGAACAGGCCGAGTTGGACTGGGCTGACACGCTGGAGGCCTGGTGCGTGGTGTGGGTACTGGACGTGCCAGACTAGGGATTCGCACCTCAGGGCCAGCACGAGAAGCGGGAACTGGATACATCGGGCCATGCGTAAGCAATGGAGGTCTGGAGCGCACCTCTTGCACAACCCGTCCTGGCTGGATGGTAATAGCAGCCCTGCACGAGCAGAATGCTGGTACAGGGCGAACTGGGCTGTGCAGAGGCCTGATGGTTGCCGTGCGTAGAGCAGGCATAGGGTAGCCTGGACCTAGGAGGCGCACTGGTGACCAGATGCGCTGTGCAGGCATCCTCCTTCCAGGCTGGATGCCTACTCTAGCACGGCACTTGTGAGGGGCTGGGATCGCTCGCACCGGACTGTGCGTGCGCATGGGCGAGATCGTGCGCACTACAGCATACTCCAGCTCTCTCCGCTCCAAATGCTTCCCGTAATAAGCACGGGGAGCTGGCTTAGGGCTCACCCTTGGCCCAGCCAAACTACCCGTGCGCCCCCCCAAAAAAAAATCTTGGGGGTGCCTCTCGTGCTTCCCCATCGGCGCGTACAAGGACCTCATATCGGCGCTGCTTCGCCTTGGCTGCCTCTATCTCCTCCAGTGGGCGGCGGTATTCCCCAGCCTGGTGCCAAGGTCCAGCCCCATCCAGAATTTCCTCCACGATTCTACTGAGTACTGCTGCTGCTCCATCCTCCGCTGCTTGGTCCGTTTTTGGTGGGAGGTTCTGTCACGGTTGTCGTAGGGTTGAGACCAATACGCAGCGGGTATATGTACACTCATCTTCTTTTATTAGGACAAAGAAGGGAAACCAAACACAAACACGTATACAAAAACACAACGATGATAGACAGTCCTGTAAGGCATAAAGCTAAACACGGAAATAACCTCCCACAAAGTGTCAGGTGAAAACAGGCTCCCTAAGTATGACTCTCAATCAGCAACAACGATGTACAGCTGTTCCTGATTGAGAGTCATACCAGGCCAACACAGAAATACAAAACTAGAACAGCCCCTTAGAAAATAAACCCAAGAACATACCCAACACCCCGGAACACATAAATCAAATACCCCTCTACAATACACACACACCCCGAACCACCTAAATAAACTACCCCCTCTACATCGACACTTACACCAATAAACCCCAGAAACACTCTACACAAAATATCCCTCCATCTAAACCCATACACAAAACCATGAAAACAAATACCCTCTGCCACGTCCTGACTAAACTACAATAACAAATAGACCCCTTTACTGGTCAGGACGTGACAGGTCCAGCAACGGTGGGTTTGTGCCCATAGGCAACGTTGTTGACGGTGAAGTCTGGTGAGGACCTGCCTTACAACAGGCCTACAAGCCCTCAGTCCAGCCACTCTCAGCCTATTGCGGACAGTCTGAGCACTGATAGAGGGATTGTGGTGTAACTCGGGCAGTTGTTGTTGCCATCCTGTACCTGTCCCGCAGATGTGATGTTCGGTTGTACCGATCCTGTGCAGGTGTTGTTACAAATAGTCTGCCACTGCGAGGACGATCAGCTGTCCATCCTGTCTCCCTGTAGCGCTGTCTTAAGCGTCTCACAGTACGGACATTGCAATTCATTGCCCTGGCCACATCTGCAGTCCTCATGCCTCCTTGCAGCATGCCTAAGGCACGTTCACACAGATAAGCAGGGACCATGGGAATCTTTCTTGAGGTGTCAGTAGAAAGGCCTCTTCAGTGTCCTAAGTTTTCATAACTGTGACCTTAACTGCCTACCGTCTGTAAGCTGTTAGTGTCTTAACGACCGTTCCACAGGTGCATGTTCATTAATTGTTTATGGTTCGTTGAACAAGCATGGGAAACAGTGTTTAAACCCTTTACAATGAAGATCTGTGAAGTTATTTGGATTTTTATGAATTATCTTTGAAAGACAGGGTCCTGAAAAAGGCTGCTGAGTTTAGCTGACTAAACTCCACACCATGGTGAAGGACGTTTCTGTTGAACTTTATTAACGGAGTGGAGCAGTGACCAGGCTTTATTAACGGAGTGGAGCAGTGACCAGGCTTTATTAACGGAGTGGAGCAGTGACCAGGCTTTATTAACGGAGTGGAGCAGTGACCAGGCTTTATTAACGGAGTGGAGCAGTGACCAGGCTTTATTAACGGAGTGGAGCAGTGACCAGGCTTTATTAACGGAGTGGAGCAGTGACCAGGCTTTATTAACGGAGTGGAGCAGTGACCAGGCTTTATTAACGGAGTGGAGCAGTGACCAGGCTTTGTGGAATTCAACTCCAACTACAACGATTTGGCCAAAAAATAATTCAAAACGTTAAAATTATGAAACGCTAAACTTGTACCTATATTTCTCCCCTGTTGTTGTCTTCCTTTCTTTGTTTGCTGAAATCCTGAATCTAATAGAACCACCAACTGTTTCATTGTTGAAATTCAATTGACATATAAACTTCGCTCTGTATCCCTATAATACCCTCCTCTACCCTACCCTCTGTACCCCTCCTATAATACCCTCCTCTACCCTACCCTCTGTACCCCTCCTATAATACCCTCCTCTACCCTACCCTCTGTACCCCTCCTATAATACCCTCCTCTACCCTACCCTCTGTACCCCTCCTATAATACCCTCCTCTACCCTACCCTCTGTACCACTCCTATAATACCCTCCTCTACCCTACCCTCTGTACCCCTCCTATAATACCCTCCTCTACCCTACCCTCTGTACCCCTCCTATAATACCCTCCTCTACCCTACCCTCTGTACCACTCCTATAATACCCTCCTCTACCCTACCCTCTGTACCACTCCTATAATACCCTCCTCTACCCTACCCTCTGTACCCCTCCTATAATACCCTCCTCTACCCTACCCTCTGTACCCCTCCTATAATACCTTCCTCTACCCTACCCTCTGTACCACTCCTATAATACCCTCCTCTACCCTACCCTCTGTACCCCTCCTATAATACCCTCCTCTACCCTACCCTCTGTACCCCTCCTATAATACCCTCCTCTACCCTACCCTCTGTACCACTCCTATAATACCCTCCTCTACCCTACCCTCTGTACCACTCCTATAATACCCTCCTCTACCCTACCCTCTGTACCACTCCTATAATACCCTCCTCTACCCTACCCTCTGTACCCCTCCTATAATACCCTCCTCTACCCTACCCACGGTACCCCTATAATACCCTCCTCTACCCTACCCACGGTACCCCTATAATACCCTCCTCTACCCTACCCTCTGTACCCCTCCTATAATACCCTCCTCTACCCTACCCTCTGTACCCCTCCTATAATACCCTCCTCTACCCTACCCTCTGTACCCCTCCTATAATACCCTCCTCTACCCTACCCTCTGTACCCCTCCTATAATACCCTCCTCTACCCTACCCTCTGTACCACTCCTATAATACCCTCCTCTACCCTACCCTCTGTACCCCTCCTATAATACCCTCCTCTACCCTACCCTCTGTACCACTCCTATAATACCCTCCTCTACCCTACCCTCTGTACCCCTCCTATAATACCCTCCTCTACCCTACCCACGGTACCCCTATAATACCCTCCTCTACCCTACCCTCTGTACCCCTCCTATAATACCCTCCTCTACCCTACCCTCTGTACCACTCCTATAATACCCTCCTCTACCCTACCCTCTGTACCCCTCCTATAATACCCTCCTCTACCCTACCCTCTGTACCACTCCTATAATACCCTCCTCTACCCTACCCTCTGTAGCCCTTCTATAATACCCTCCTCTACCCTACCCACGGTACCCCTATAATACCCTCCTCTACCCTACCCACGGTACCCCTATAATACCCTCCTCTACCCTACCCTCTGTACCCCTCCTATAATACTCTCTTCTACCCTACCCTCTGTACCATCTGTACCCCTATATTACCCTCTTCTACCCTACCCTCTATACCACTATAATACCCTCCTCTACCTACCCTCTGTACCCCTATAATACCCTGATCTCTGTCTGTCTCTTACCCAGTCCGGTGACAGTGACTCTGGCGTGGGTCTGGATCCTCCCAAACTGGTTCTGGGCCTCACAAACATACACCGTCTCATCCTCCACCCACAGATCTAACACAGAGAAGAGAGAAGATAGGAATTAGTGTGTGTGTGTGTGTGTGTGTGTGTGTGTGTGTGTGTGTGTGTGTGTGTGTGTGTGTGAGAGAGTGTGTGTGTGCGTGCGTGCGTGCATGTGTATATGAACCAAAACCTCACTGCTGATTTGCAGGTCCCCTCCTGTCTTCTGTGTGATGGTGCTGTGTGTGGGGCGTCTGGTGAAGACGGGTGCGTTGTCCTCCCTCCTCCAGGTGATCTGGGGTTCGGGGTACCCCTGTGCGTGGCACGGCAGGGTCACGTTAGAGCCAATGTCCGCCGCCACGTCAGACGGTTCTCTGGTGAACTGGGGTGCAGCTGGAAGGCGAAGGTCAGAGGTTAGGGTTTACAGAGGTCAACAACACTAAGAGCTAAATCCCTCATAAGACCATAAATAAAGGCTACATTCATCCATCAATACAGCCATCTACACAGCAGGCAATATTTGACATGGGACAATATAATGATGTGATTTTCTGGTGGTAAACTGGTCTTTTCTGGGTGTAGAGATGTCAGATGTCAAAATTACAAGACATCTTTGATGACATCTTTGATCATGATGTGTTCAAGAGTCCAGAGGAATCCTTACATCCTACATCCAGAGTGATCTTCCCAGGTGAGGAGGTTCCTGAAGGGTTCACAGCCACACAGGTGTAGTCCCCCGCGTCAACGTCCTGTGTCTCCTTGATCGTCAGAGTCCCTCCCAGGGGGTCAATATCCATGTAGGATGATGGCCGCAGCTGCAGGTCACCTGTGGGTCAAATAAAGGGCAACCAGGAAGTTGTTAACCAGGAAGTTGTATATGGTCATATCAAATAAAATTGTATTTGTCACGCTTCATAAACAACAGGTGTAGACTAACAGTGAAATGTTTACTTACGGGCCCTTTCCAACAATGTAAAGATAAATAATAGAAAAACAATAACACAAGGAATAAATACAAGATGAGTAACGACAACTTGGCTATATACACGAGGTACCAGTACCTAGTCGATGTGCAGGGTTGCATGGTAATTGAGGTAGATACACAAAAGTATGTGGACACCTGCTCATCAAACATCTCATTCCAAAATCATGGGCATTAAAATGGAGTTGGTCCCCCCTTTTCTGGTATAACAGCCTCCACTCTTCTGGGAAGGCTTTCCACTAGATGTGGGAACATTGCTGCGGGGACTTACTTCCATTCAGCCACAAGAGCATTAGTGAGGTTGGGCACTGATGTTAGGCGATTAGCCCTGGCTTGCAGTCGGCATTCCAATTCATCCCAAAGCCTATAGCCTTTAGCTCAGTGTGGATGTTGCCTGTAATCCATGGCTTCTGGTTGGGATATGTATGTATGGTCACTGTGGGGAATACATCGTCGATGCACTTATTAATGAAGCCCGTGACTGTGTGTGGAGTAAAGGTGATCTAGAGTTTTTCCCCTCTAGTTGCACAGGTGAAACGCTTGTAAAAATGAGGTAAGATGGAGTTCAGTTTCCCTGCATTAAAATCACCGGCCACTAGGAGCACCGCCTCTAGATGGGCATTTTCTTGTTTGCTTAGGGCCCTATACAGCTCGTTGAGTGCGGTCTTAGTGCCAGCATCGGTTTGTGGTGGTAAATAGACAGCTAAGAAAAAGATAGATGAAAGCTCTTGGTAAATAGTATGGTCTTCAGCTTATTACTTTCTATTCTATTTCCGGCGAGCAAAACCTATCAAGTACATAACGTGAGGCGAGCAAAACCAATGAAATATTATCAAATGCTGTGTGTTTGTTTGCAGCAAATTTTTATGAAATGAGAATGAGCATTTGCATCATTCATTCTTTCTTCTAGTGTGTACTCTTCATCTTTCTCTTTGTCTTTCTCGTTCAAAGAATAAGTGGACAGAGCAGCAGAATGAAAAAGAGAGTGTTTTAAGGGTAGACTAAACGACAGGAGGGTTTTAAGGGTTAGACTAAACGACAGGAGGGTTAGGGTTACACCGTGTCCAAGCGTGCGTCCAAGTGTGCCATCGTGCGCAAATTGATTTTGTCCCCCGGTACCAAACGCGATCAGGACACGCAGGTTGAAATATCTAAACATACTCTGAACCAATTATATTAATTTCGGGACAGGTCGAAAAGCATTAAACATTTATGGCAATTTAGCTAGCTATATTGCAGTTGCTAGCTAATTTGTCATAATTAGCTAGCTTGCTGTTGCTAGCTAATTTGTCCTGGGATATAAACGTTGGGTTGTTATTTTACCTGAAATGCACAAGGTCCTCTACTCTGACAATTAATCCACAGATAAAACGGTCAAGCGAATAATTTCTAGTCATCTCTCCTCCTTCCAGACTGTTTCTTCTTTGGACTTTATATGGTGATTGGCATCTAACGTTCATAATAAGGTGTATTACCACAACCGACCGACCGACCGACCTCAGTACATCTTTCATTCGCCCGCGTAGGTATAACCAATGAGGAGATGGCATGTGGGTATATGCTTCTATAAACCAATGACGAGATGGGAGAGGCAGGACTTGTACCTCGTTCAGCGTCACAAATAGAACTGACATCATTTTTGGGGAGCTTTGCAATGCTCGTTGGTGCACGCGAGGAGTGTGGGTGTAATGAGTGTATGTGTACATTTATTTTGCAGTGCTCGCGCATACGATGCGAGCAGTGTGGTCAGCATGATAGACTAAAAGCCAGGAGTGTTTTAAGGGTTCGACTAAAAGACAGGAGCATTTTAACTTCTCTAGGGTAGGGGGCAGTATTCTGACGTCCAGATGAAAGGCGTGCCCATAGTAAACTGCCTGCTACTCAGGCTCAGAAGGTAGGATATGCATATTATTAGTAGATTTGGATAGAAAACACTCTGTGTTTCTAAAACTGTTTTAATGATGTCTGTGAGTATAACAGAACTCATATGGCAGGCAAAAACCTGAGAAAAATCCAACCAGGAAGTGTGGAAATCTGAGGTTTGTAGTTTTTCAAGTGATTGCCTATACAGTATACAGTGACTTAGGGTTCATTTTGCACTTCCTACGGCTTCCACTAGATGTCAACAGTCTTTAGAACATTGTTTCATGCTTCTACTGTTATTGGGGAGAGAATAAGAGCTGACTCAACAAGTGGACTGCCTGAGGCCAATGAGTTGTTTACTGCGCGGTCACACAGGAGGCCGATCCTTCTTTTTCCTCTGTAATAAATACGCTATTGTCCGGTTGGAATATTATCGAATATTTATGATAAAAAGACCCTAAGGATTGATTGTAAACATCGTTTGACATGTTTCTACAAACGGTAACGGAACTTTCTGACTTTTCATCTAGGGTTATGCGCTTGCGCATTGTGCCTTTGGAATAGTGATCTGAACGTGCGAACAAAAGGGAGGTATTTGGACATAAATATGGAGTTTATCGAACAAAACAAACATTTCTTGTGGAAGTGGGAGTCCTGGGAGTGCATTCCGACGAAGATCAGCAAAGGTAAGTGAAGATTTATAATACTATTTCTGAGTTTTGTTGACTCCAGAACTTGGCGGGTAACTGTATAGCTTGCTTTAATGGCTGAGCTCTGTACTCAGAATATTGAACAATGCGCTTTCGCTGTAAAGCTATTTTGAAATCTGACACAGCGGTTGCATTAAGGAGAAGTGTATCTATAATTCTTTCAATAACTGTTGTAAATTTTATCAACGTTTATGATAAGTATTTCTGTAAATTGATGTGCTCATTCACATGAAGTTTTGGAGGCAAAACATTTTCTGAACATCACGTGCCAATGTAAAATGGGTTTTTGGATATAAATGTGAACTTTATCGAACAAAACATACATGTATTGTTTAACATTGAGTCCTGGGAGTGTCATCTGATGAAGATCGTCAAAGGTTAGTGATTCATTTTAGCTGTATTTCTGGTTTTTGTGACGCATCTCCTTGCTTGGAAAATGGCTGTGTGGTTTTTCTTGTCTCAGCGCTGTCCTAACATAATCTAATGTTATGCTTTTGCCATAAAGCCTTTTTGAAATCGGACAATGTGGTTGGATTAACGAGAAGTGTATCTTTAAAATGGGATACAATAGTTGTATGTTTGAGAAATTTGAATTATGAGATTTTTGTTGTTTTGAATTTGCCGCCCTGCTATTTCACTGGCTGTTGAATAGTGTGTCCCGCGGGTGAGACGCTAGCGTCCCATATACCCCAGAGAGGTTAAGGGATAGACTAAAAGATAGGAGTGTTTTAAGGGTTAGACTAAAAGGCAGGAGTGTTTTAAGGGTTATACTAAAAGACAGGAACGTTTTAAGGGTAGACTAAAAGCAACAGCGTTTTAAGGGTAGACTAAAAGCAACAGCGTTTTAAGGGTAGACTAAAAGCAACAGCGTTTTAAGGGTTAGACTGAAAGCAGGAGCGTTTTAAGGGTTAGGCTAAAACACAGGAACGTTTTAAGGTTTCCCACGGGGAGGCCTGAGTCAGTCAAGTGTGTCAGAGGTGTCAGAGGAGCACTTCCTGTGCACCAGTCGATAAAACACTCCACTTCCTGCTCTGCACTCTATAAAACATACGACTTCCTGTCTGCCCAGGGCCACGGCAAGCTGATTTATTAAGGCTAACACACAGAGGTATGTGAATGAGAAGTCTCTTTGTGGGTGTGTATGTCTCCGTGTGTGTCTGTGTCTGTGTGTGTGTGTGTCTGTGTGTGTGTGTATCTGTGTGTGTGTGTCTCTGTGTGTGTGTGTCTGTGTGTGTGTGTGTCTCTGTGTTTATGTCTCTGTGTGTGTGTGTGTGTGTGTGTGTGTGTGTGTGTGTGTGTGTGTGTGTGTGTGTATGTGTGTCTCTCTATGGCTACAACAGTGAGTTCTACACTAGATGTCTGCGTGGGACTGATTTCTTCATTCCGCTCCCTCTCGATCCCAGGCTGTGTCGTGACTTGGAGTCCGATAGGGCGGAGCACAACTGGCCTAGCGTTGTCTGGGTTAGCGGAGGGTTTGTCTGGGGAGGCTTTACTTGGATCATCATGCTCTAGCGACTCCCTGTGGTGGGCCGGGCACCTGCAGGCTGAATACGGTTGTCAGTTGAATGGTGTTTCTTCCAACACATCGGTATGGGTGACTTCCGAGTTAAGCGCGCGGGTGTTATGTTTGGCAGGTCATGTTTCGGAAGACGCATGATTCGACCTTCACCTCGAGCCCCGTTGGGGAGTTGCAGCGATGCAATTGGATATCACGAAAAAGAGGATATAGGATATACCCTACCTTTTACTACTGAACTAGAAGAATGATGAGAGTGGACACTTATAGGATATACCCTACCTTTTAGGAGCGGGAGGCAGTGACAAAATAAATTGGTAATCAATATCTATTGAAAAGGATCACCATGGTAACCTATGCATCTTTTTCCTTTTCAACAACGATCACATTTTTGGATTGCACCTCAACTCCACTTCTTTCCATTATCAGTATTTATTTACAGACACTGCAGTAATCTATATCCTAATCACATGATTTTCCGCCTGTACATAGACTACCTCATTTCATAGAGACCACACATATACTAGACACACTTGATCTGGCACATCCAACACGGAGAGGAGAGGTAGGCTACTTAACGTGAAGCAGCGAATTCTTAAGTGTGTGAATAATGCGACAAAGATGTGTTTCTAATACAATAGGAAGAGGCCTGGTCCAACGCATACAAAGCAGAAAGACGACCGTTTCCAAATAATCTGCAGGACAAACTAAGTTGTCTGTCTGAAAAAATGCAGACTGTGCCGCAATGACCTATGTTGGGACCCGCGGGAAAGCAACCCTCTACACCATAAAGTCAGGGTTAAGTAACCATATGGGATATTCATGTCCTGAGGAATAAAAGCTACACTCTCTACTCAACGACAGATGAAGGCCTCTTCTCTTCTCATCATCCCTCTCTGCCACACACAGGAGGCTGCTTCCAAGTCAACATACCTTACCTTTGAACCACCTGATCTCCGGCTGGGGGATCCCTGAGGCGGAGCATGCCAAGATGGTGGTTTCTCCTAGACCAATCAGAATCTCACTCAGCACCACGATCACCACAGGGGACTCTGGGGGAAGACAAGAGACCAGGGGGGTGAGAGTATGACAGAGGGAGACTGACAGAGCACAACACAGGTTAAAGGAGTCCGTCCGTCCGTCTGCATGTCTGTTGTGTCCTACTCACCGATATAGGTGAGGACGGATGTTTGAGTGTCTGTCCCAGCCAGGTTGCTGGCCAGACAGCCGTACACCCCAGCATCCTTCTGTTCCATGTTCCTAATGATCAGACTCCCATCAGGGGCCATTCTGTGTCTGCACAGGGGTCAGAGGTCAGAGGATTAATACATATTGACACACATCAACCTCATCTACACACACCTGTAATAACACAGCAACACAGACAACACTCCATGAAGTACATTAGCACACAGTCATCTGAAGATCCCTAGCAACAGCTCAGACTAAATGATTTAGTTATTTGGTAAATGTAAGTACCACCAAAGCACGATAACCCTTAAGCCTTAAGCACAACAACAAACAAACAAAACAAACACAGGACACAGCAGTCTTCTGCCACTCCTGACCTGCGTGACCTGTGTGAGAGGTGAAAGGTTGTGACCTCACCTGCTGGAACCCACGAGGAACATGTCGTTGTGTGTCCAGACCAGGTGAGGGGCAGGGTAACCTCTGGCCGAGCACCTGATTCTCACTTCCTGTCCCGTGGTAAAGGTCTGGTGCCGGGGGTCCACTGACACCTGGGGGGGCTCTGAAAGAAAGGAGGGGGTCACAGCAACATGAATATCCTTAAGTCATCTGGTTCAATAATGATTGCTCCCATCAAAGATCAATTCATATAATCCACTGACCAAATAAATGTACATTGTATATCTTTAAATTTGAAGGTGAGACTAACTTGCACAGTGGTTTATAGAAGCGTATCAATAAACCCGTTGTGATGAAAGCAGGCAGATAGGAGTCTACCTGTGCCCTGCACCTGCCCTTTGCTCTCCCTCTCGCCAAGTGGCCTTTTGGGTGGTGGTATAATTATATATTTTTTGCATACAGTTTTTGCAGTTGTTGTTCTGAACCCACTGCCCCCAAGTCATCGTGACTTCGTCAAGTTTGCCCAGTTGTGCCTTTTCCCAGTCTGCCCTGTACGGAGCTAACGTGCACCCGCTTGTGCCTTTTTGCCCAGTCTGCCCTGTACGGAGCTAACGTGCACCCGCTTGTGCCTTTTCCCAGTCTGCCCTGTACGGAGCTAACGTGCACCCGCTTGTGCCTTTTTGCCCAGTCTGCCCTGTACGGAGCTAACGTGCACCCGCTTGTGCCTTTTCCCAGTCTGCCCTGTACGGAGCTAATGTGCACCCGCTTGTGCCTTTTCCCAGTCTGCCCTGTACGGAGCTAACGTGCACCCGCTTGTGCCTTTTTCCCAGTCTGCCCTGTACGGAGCTAACGTGCACCCGCTTGTGCCTTTTCCCAGTCTGCCCTGTACGGAGCTAACGTGCACCCGCTTGTGCCTTTTCCCAGTCTGCCCTGTACGGAGCTTGCCCGTGCCGGTATCCAAACATGCATGGCTTGAAATGCGGTAATAAAAATAGAAATGGACTCATAGCCGCGGGAAGGATCCTGGAGGTGCAGCAGCACCCCTGATATACTGAAATACATTGGTCAAAGTTATAGAATTACTACTGCCTTTTCAGAAAGAAATCAAATCATTCAGAATAGCCTACTACACCCTGAGTAGGCCTTTTCATTTAGCCACAGAGGATCAGTAGCTCCTTTTAACAAATTGCCTAGCTGTGGATTGTGTGTAGCCCAATAACAAGGCACAGCCTACAGTCGAGAACGCACGACGAATCTGTCAGCGAACAGCACGCAGACAAAACAGGCCTTTCGCAATATTTGAAATACAATTGCGAAAAAACAAAGGTTGGAAAGCAAATAGCTCCTGCTGAAAAGAGAAGACTCCAACCTGTCTGCTGTTAGCTAGCAAAGTATTTAATCAACTTCCAAATAGGCCTATAGAGCTAACATTGTTTGACAAAGTAAAACAAGAGAGAGGCACTAGCATATCGGTCATCCCCGACCTGCGCATCATTGGGTGAGTCAGTGAAACTTTGAAAGATGTTTAGGACTATAATTTCCTGTACAATATGTGTGTCCCAATACAGCTAGGCCTGGACTATTGATGGATTCAAAACCAGGTCATTATTATTGATCTTAGATTCTCAGTTTGTCAGTGTCAAAGTAGCCTGTCATTTCCATCATTTGTGCGGTATTAAAAAAGATTCAGCTAAAGTCTCTAGTCATGTTAAAGGCCACATTTTCCCCGGACTCTAGGTTACTTCATTATAAAGGTACCTCAGAGCTCCCCAGGTCACCCCCTCTCATGACCTCAGAGCTCCCTAGGTCAACCCCTCTCATGACCTCAGAGCTCCCCAGGTCACCCCCTCTCATGACCTGAGAGCTCCCCAGGTCACCCCCTGTAAGGTCCTCAGAGCTCCCTAGGTCACCCCCCTCTCACGACCTCAGAGCTCCCCAGGTCACCCCCTCTCATGACCTCAGAGCTCCCCAGGTCACCCCCTCTCATGACCTCAGAGCTCCCTAGGTCACCCCCTCTCACGACCTCAGAGCTCCCCAGGTCACCCCCTCTCACGACCTCAGAGCTCCCTAGGTCACCCCCTCTCACGACCTCAGAGCTCCCTAGGTCACCCCCTCTCATGACCTCAGAGCTCCCTAGGTCACCCCCTCTCATGAACTCAGAGCTCCCCAGGTCACCCCCTCTCATGACCTCAGAGCTCCCCAGGTCACCCCCTCTCATGACCTCAGAGCTCCCTAGGTCACCCCCTCTCATGAACTCAGAGCTCCCCAGGTCACCCACTCTCAAGATCTCAGAGCTCCCTAGGTCACCCCCTCTCACGACCTCAGAGCTCCCTAGGTCACCCCCTATAAGGACCTCAGAGCTCCCTAGGTCACCCCCTCTCATGAACTCAGAGCTCCCCAGGTCACCCCCTCTCATGAACTCAGAGCTCCCCAGGTCACCCCCTCTCATGAAGTCAGAGCTCCCCAGGTCACCCCCTCTCACGACCTCAGAGCTCCCGAGGTCACCCCCTCTCATGACCTGAGAGCTCCCTAGGTCACCCCCTCTCATGACCTCAGAGCTCCCTAGGTCATCCCCTCTAAGGACCTCAGAGCTCCCTAGGTCACCCCCTCTCATGAACTCAGAGCTCCCCAGGTCACCCCCTCTCATGAACTCAGAGCTCCCCAGGTCACCCCCTCTCACGACCTCAGAGATCCCTAGGTCACCCCCTCTCATGACCTGAGAGCTCCCTAGGTCACCCCCTCTCATGACCTCAGAGCTCCCCAGGTCACCCCCTCTCATGACCTCAGAGCTCCCTAGGTCACCCCCTCTCATGAACTCAGAGCTCCCCAGGTCACCCCCTCTCAAGATCTCAGAGCTCCCTAGGTCACCCCCTCTCACGACCTCAGAGCTCCCTAGGTCACCCCCTATAAGGACCTCAGAGCTCCCTAGGTCACCCCCTCTCATGAACTCAGAGCTCCCCAGGTCACCCCCTCTCATGAACTCAGAGCTCCCCAGGTCACCCCCTCTCACGACCTCAGAGATCCCTAGGTCACCCCCTCTCATGACCTGAGAGCTCCCTAGGTCACCCCCTCTCATGACCTCAGAGCTCCCTAGGTCACCCCCTCTCATGACCTCAGAACTCCCCAGGTCACCCTCTCTCATGACCTCAGAGCTCCCTAGGTGTCACGGTTGTTGTCGGTGAAGGAGGACCAAAACGCAGCAGGTATGTGCAGGCTCATCTTGACTTTTATTTAACTATCAAAATGAACACCAAAATAACAAACAGAAATACGATCAACAAAAAACAGTCTGGTAAGGCACAAGGCTAAACACAGAACAATCACCCACAAATAACAAACACAAACACACCCTAATATATGGGACTCTCAATCAAAGGCAGATAGACAACACCTGCCTTCAACTGAGAGTCCCAACCCCAATTAACCAAACATAGAAACAGACATACTAGACTAAACATAGAATACCTGAAAACCAAACAGTGCCCAAAAACCCCGGAATACTTAAACCAAATGCCCCTTCAACAAAACACACCACCCCGAACCACATAAAACTAATACCCTCTGCCACGTCCTGACCAAACTACAATACTAATTAACCCTTATACTGGCCAGGACGTGACAGTACCCCCCCTTTAAAGGTGCTAACCCCGGAAGCACCTTAAAAACAAAAAAAACAAAAAAAAACAACCCCAAACAACAAAACCAAAATTCCCCTCTACTAAAGGGAGGGAAGGGAGGGTGGCTGCCGTCAACGACGGCACTGTGCTACACCCCCCCTCCCCAACCCACCTATATCTGGAGGTGGCTCTGGTTCCGGCCGTTCCAGGCTGTCGGGCCACTCTGGCATCGCCGGGGGGCAGTCCGGCCAGTCTGGGCAGTCTGGCAGTTCGGGACAGTCTGGGCAGTCTGGCAGCTCGGGACAGTCTGGGCAGTCTGGCAGCTCGGGACAGTCTGGGCAGTCTGCCGGCAGCTCGGGACAGTCTGGGCAGTCTGGCAGCTCGGGACAGTCTGGGCAGTCTGGCAGCTCGGGACAGTCTGGGCAGTCTGGCAGCTCGGGACAGTCTGGGCAGTCTGGCAGCTCGGGACAGTCTGGCAGCTCGGGACAGTCTGGGCAGTCTGGCCACTCCGGCAGTTCAGGGCAGTCTGGCCACTCCGGCAGTTCAGGGCAGTCTGGCCACTCCGGCAGTTCAGGGCAGTCTGGCCACTCCGGCAGTTCAGCGCAGTCTGGCCACTCCGGCAGTTCAGCGCAGTCTGGCCACTCCGGCAGTTCAGCGCAGTCTGGCCACTCCGGCAGTTCTGACGACTGTTGACTGGAGGGCAGCTCCGACGACTGTTGACTGGCGGGCAGCTCCGACGACTGTTGACTGGCGGGCAGCTCCGATGACTGTTGACTGGCGGGCAGCTCCGACGACTGTTGACTGGCGGGCAGCTCCGACGACTGTTGACTGGCGGGCAGCTCCGACGACTGTTGACTGGCGGGCAGCTCTGACGACTGTTGACTAGGTTTACGCACTTGAAGGCTAGTGCGGGGAGCGGGAACAGGACGAGTCGGACAGGGTTGACGCACTTCCGGGTCCGCACGAGAGACAGGAGCTGGAAACCCAGGGCTATGGAGGCGCACAGTCGGTCTAGATCTTACCTCCTGCACAACCCGCCTTGGCTGGATGGAAATAGTAGCCCTGTACGAGCGGGGTGCTCGTACAGGGCAGACTGGGCTGTGCAGGTGCCTGATGGTAGCCGTGCGTAGAGCGGGAGTTGGGTAGCCTGGTCCTCGGAGGCGTACCGGCGACCAGATGCGCTGCGCAGGCATTCTCCTACCAGGCTGGATGCCCGCTCTAGCACGGCACCTGCGAGGGGCTGGAATAACTCGCACCGGACTGTGCGTGCGTATGGGTGAGATAGTGCGCTCCTCAGCGAAACATAGCGCTCTCCACCCCATACGCTCCTCCATATAACCACGGGTAGCTGGCTTCCGGCTCTTCCTACGCCTAGCCAAACTACCCGTGTGCCCCCCCCAAAAATATTTATTGGGGGTGCCTCTCGTGCTTCTCCCTCAGCGCGTCCATGGCCTCGTACCTCCGCCTCTCTGCCTTGGCTGCCTCAATTTCCCACTGCGGGCGGCGATAATCCCCAGCCTGGTGCCAAGGTCCGGCCCCGTCCAGAACTTCCTCCCAGGTCCATTTCTCCCGCCAGTCCAACTCGAAGTCCCTCTGCTCCTTCCTCTGCTGCTTGGTCCATAGTTGGTGGGTGATTCTGTCACCCTTGTCGTCGGTTAAGGAGGACCAAAACGCAGCAGGTATGTGCAGGCTCATCTTGACGTTTATTTATTTTCAAAATGAACGTACAAGGAGTTTTTCCTAGGGAGTTTTTCCCAGCCACCGTGCTTCTTTCACATGCATTGCTTGCTGTTTGGGGTTTTAGGCTGGGTTTCTGTACAGCACTTTGAGATTTCAGCTGATGTACGAAGGGCTATATAAATAAATTTGATTTGATTTGATTTGATTTGATATAAGGCTTAGATTTGGTCTAGCTAGTTGGCACAGACCGCAGACTAACCCAGACCTCCATGGCCTGATACAGACCTGTCTAAAGATTTAGGCTCAGTTGTCACCCTTCTGCCTTGTTCACACCTAATAGCTTTAATAGAACATATCACTTTCAATATTCTAGGTAGCGTTAAAACTGCTGCACGTAACTACAACCAATAATGTTTCACGGAATATCTTTCATCGTCATCTCTCTTTTAATTGGTTAAAAAAATAAGGAATATTGATTCCAGATCTTCCCAAAGCCACCTGAATCCGCAAAGATTTTCCAATTGATTCATGATGTGTAACTCATGAATGTGATGTGTTTTCCCAATTTTCGCCGCCTGCCAAAATCATCTCCAGAGCCCAGTGCGCTCTAGCTCCGAGAAAATCCACAGCAGGATCCGGACTTCCCAACAAAGAACACTTACAGGAGAGTTTCCTGTTCTATACAGAACAACCCTCCTATTCTCATTCCCATTTCCTCTAGGAATTCCCAAGAAGGATTTGTCCATTCCTTTGCCCCCATGACTGGGATAGTGTTTTCATTATTTCTTTCTGTTTTTCTTTGGACACTGACAGTAAGTCCTATGATAACACCCTTCACCTAGGACGTCTCAATAAGGGGTCAGGGGTGATAGAGGGGTAAACAGTAAAACATTACAATGATTAAGAAGAGACAGCACTATAGCTACAGTATGTTATAAAGGTGCTGTTTGGCTGTCGTGATACTGTCCACTATCCTTACAATTCTCACTACAGGAGCCAACTGTCATCAGGTCATGAAAAGAGAGTGAGAGAACCAAAAAAAATTACATATAATTCCTTGACTTGGAATCGTCTGGACAATAAATCTCATTGGCCTCATCTATAACCCACTTTCCATCTGTATCCCACATAGAGGAAGACTTTGAACATGCTGTCTGTCTGAACACACCTCTACCTGCTCTCATCACCTTCTCTTCGTCCCATGTCTTTCCCCTCTACTGGGGGACCCGGTGACGTCACTCTGAGGACTAGGGGCTTCCTACAGTACAAGGACACATATTTCTCAAGTTTTACTCAGCAATAGCCTTTATGTGTCAGGACCAGGCCTGTCTTTGCCCACTGTTGTCCTGTGTCAGTAGCCCTGGCCCACTTCAAAGACCTGGCCTAATGACTAGGATGGACCTGACCAGGGGGTTATTAAAGAACAGCAGGGCCCTGGAACAGCTGTTACATAGAGAGAGAGAGAGAGAGAGAGAGAGAGAGAGAGAGAGAGAGAGAGAGAGAGAGAGAGAGAGAGAGAGAGAGAGAGAGAGAGAGAGAGAGAGAGAGAGAGAGAGAGAGAGAGAGAGGGGGGGGAAGAAAGGGACACGGAGAGAGTGCTGCGAGAGAGCTAAAGGGAGAAGAAAGGAAGATAGTTGAAGAGAACAAGAGAGAGGAGAGGGGGAGAGGAGAAGAGCTAGGAGAGAGAACAAGAGAGATGGATGTAGGGAGGGAGATAAAAACACATGAGTGCAACACTGAAAATCACCCAAGAAACCCTGGGAAACTTTTTTGGGGTCGATTGAGCAACTTATCACTCAATGAGCTGAGCAAATGACAGGGCAGGGTGGAGAAGTTCGCTCCAAACGTGTCTGCAGCAGCACCGGTACTGTATTATAACCTTCAGTAACCCCTCACTAACTAAGTTCGTTAAAGCCCTGTGAGCAGAACAAGCCCAGGAGCTAACCTAGAACACAGTGGAACACTTCTGACACATTCTGCTTGTTCTAGAACACAGTGGAACACTTCTGACACATTCTGTCAGTCCTAGAACACAGTGGAACACTTCTGACACATTCTGCTTGTTCTAGAACACAGTGGAACACTTCTGACACATTCTGCCAGTCCTAGAACACAGTGGAACACTTCTGACACATTCTGCCAGTCCTAGAACACAGTGGAACACTTCTGACACATTCTGCTTGTTCTAGAACACAGTGGAACACTTCTGACACATTCTGCCAGTCCTAGAACACAGTGGAACACTTCTGACACATTCTGCCAGTCCTAGAACACAGTGGAACACTTCTGACACATTCTGCCAGTCCTAGAACACAGTGGAACACTTCTGACACATTCTGCCAGTCCTAGAACACAGTGGAACACTTCTGACACATTCTGCCATATTCTACAGGTAAGGTTATGCTCATGACATGTAGCATCACACCTCACAGAGGGTCTTTAGTCAAGTTACAGTTGATGTCAAGGTTACGGTTAATTAAGGGTATCTTGAGGCTGATAAATAACAGAAGTGAAAATGTGTGTTGATTAAACGTAATGAGACTGACAAATGAGAGTGAAAGAATATTCCAAGATAACGATTGATTTTCAATAGCTGTAAATGAAGTCTTCAGTGACTACATCCTCTCCTCCATGTCACTGTTCTCTTGTCTATCTCTATCTCTCCTCTCTGTTCTCTCTGTTCTCTGCCCTCTCTCTCTCTGTTCTCTGCCCTCTCTCTCTATCTGTTCTCTCTGCTATCTCTCTCTCTGTTCTCTCTGCCCCTCTCTCTCTCTCTCTCTCTGTTCTCTCGCTCTCTGTTCTCTCTATCCCTTTCTCACCTCCTGCCACCTGGGCTGTAATGGATGGTCTGGATGGCCTTTGGCTGAGCTCATCTGCTAATAACTCCTTGTATCTGTCTCACATCGCCATTTCCTGACAGAAGGCATCCAGAGCACCTCGTCGGATACCACCTGACTGTCTGTCAGACAATGTGTTCCTGATGCCTTGTAAGAGAGCTGCTAACTACAGAGGAGATGTACTGTCCTGTAAGGAACTTGTTCTAAGTTGTCCTGCCTCTGCAATGGAAAAGCCTGGGTTAGCTAGCGCCCCAACACGTCCCATAAAGCATTAGGGTGAGTTATAGGGGCCCGGGAACGGGGGGAGAGAGGACTGTGTTGGGGAGGGGGGACTTTGTTGGGGAGAGAGGACTGTGTTGGGGAGAGAGGACTGTGTTGGGGAGAGGGGACTGTGTTGGGGAGAGAGGTTTGTGCTGGGGAGAGGAGAGAGGGGAGAGGGAAGAGTGGACTGTGTTCGGGAGAGAGGACTGTGTTGGGGAGAGAGGACTGTGTTGGGGAGAGAGGACTGTGTTGGGGAGAGAGGACTGTGTTGGGGAGAGGGGAGAGTGGACTGTGTTCGGGAGAGAGGAGAGTGGACTGTGTTTGGGAGAGAGGAGAGAAGACTGAGTTGGGGAGAGAGGACTGTGTTGGGGAGAGAGCAGAGAGGAGAGGGGACTGTGTTGGGAAGAGAAGACTGTGTTGGGGAGAGAGGACTGTGTTGAGGAGAGGGGAGAGGGGACTGTGTTGGAGAGAGGGGACAGGGAAGAGGGGACTGTGTTGGGGAGAGAGGAGAGAGGACTGTGTTGGGGAGAGGGGACTGTGTTTGGGAGTGGGGACTGTGTTTGGGAGTGGGGACTGTGTTGGGGACAGAGGTTTGTGTTGGGGAGAGGGGAGAGTGGACTGTGTTCGGGAGAGAGGAGAGGGGACTGTGTTGGGGAGAGAGGACTGTGTTGAGGAGAGGGGAAAGGGGACTGTGTTGGAGAGAGGGGAGAGGGAAGAGGGGACTGTGTTGGGGAGAGAGGAGAGAGGACTGTGTTGGGGAGAGAGGACTGTGTTTGGGAGTGGGGACTGTGTTTGGGAGTGGGGACTGTGTTGGGGAGAGAGGACTGTGTTGGGGAGAGAGGACTGTGTTGGGGAGAGAGGTTTGTGCTGGGGAGAGGGGAGAGGGGAGAGGGGAGAGTGGACTATGTTCGGGAGAGAGGAGAGAGGACTGAGTTGGGGAGAGAGGACTGTGTTGTGGAGAGGGGACTGTGTTGGGGAGAGAGGTTTGTGTTGGGGAGAGGGGAAAGTGGACTGTGTTGGGAGAGAGGACTGTGTTCGGGAGAGAGGAGAGTGGACTGTGTTCGGGAGAGAGGAGAGAGGACTAAGTTGGGGAGACAGGACTGTGTTGGGGAGAGAGCAGAGAGGAGAGGGGACTGTGTTGGGGAGTGGGGAGAGGGGACTGTGTTGGGGAGTGGGGAGAGGGGACTGTGTTGGGGAGTGGGGAGAGGGGTCTGTGTTTGGGAGCAGGGAGAGGGGTCTGTGTTTGGGAGCAGGGAGAGGGGTCTGTGTTTGGGGAGCAGGGAGAGGGGTCTGTGTTTGGGAGCAGGGAGAGGGGTCTGTGTTTGGGAGCAGGGAGAGGGGTCTGTGTTTGGGAGCAGGGAGAGGGGTCTGTGTTTGGGAGCAGGGAGAGGGGTCTGTGTTTGGGAGCAGGGAGAGGGATCTGTGTTTGGGAGCAGGGAGAGGGGTCTGTGTTTGGGAGCAGGGAGAGGGGTCTGTGTTTGGGAGCAGGGAGAGGGGTCTGTGTTTGGGAGCAGGGAGGGGGGTCTGTGTTTGGGAGCAGGGAGAGGGGTCTGTGTTTGGGAGCAAGGAGAGGGGTCTGTGTTTGGCAGCGAGGAAGGGGTCTGTGTTTGGGAGCGAGGAGGGGGTCTGTGTTTGGGAGCAGCGAGGTTGTGTTGCCCAGAGCCCCATTCCCCAGCGGTGTAAATCTGAACCCCCAGACATACTCCAGTCCAGCTAACACAGTGTGGAGAGGAGTGAGACACACATACACACATAAATGTACACATATGCATACACAAACACACATAGACAGACAAAAAAAATTCCAGGCTTACACATACACACAGAGAAATACACACACACCTTGCACGATGAGGTAGATGCGTTCAGTAGAAACTCCTCCCTCGTTGGTGGCGACACACTCGTACCAGCCGGCGTCGTCGGGGCCAACGGAGTGTACGTCCAGGGAGAGGTTGGCCAGGGGGCGCCGGCGGGGGTCCAGCCGGGCGTCCACACCCCCTCTGTGCCAGGTCAGGTTGAACTGGACCGTACTGGCCACATGGCAGGTCAGAACAGCACTGGAACCTGGAGTCGCTGTCACATTACCGCCCACTGTGATTGCTGGAGGGGGCTCTGTGGAGGGAGGGAGAGAGAGAGAGAGAGAGAGAGAGAGAGAGTGAGACAGAGAGACGGGTAGGGGTAGACAGGGAGAGAGAGACACAGAGAGGGGAGAGAGATGGGGGAGATAGACAGAAAGAAAGAGAGAGAGAGAGAGACAGAGAGACGGGTAGGGGTAGACATGGAGAGAGAGACTCAGAGAGGGGGGAGAGAGGGGGAGATAGACAGAAAGAAAGAGAGAGAGAGAGAGAGAGACAGAGAGACGGGTAGGGGTAGACAGGGAGAGAGAGACACAGAGAGTGGGGAGATAGACAGAAAGAGAGAGAGAGAGAGAGAGACAGAGAGACGGGTAGGGGTAGACAGGGAGAGAGAGACACAGAGAGTGGGGAGATAGACAGAAAGAGAGAGAGCGAGAACAGTAGGGGGTAGACAGAAAGAGAGAGAGAGTGAGACAGAGAGAAGGATGGGGGTAAACAGGGAGCGAGAGCCACAGAGGGGGGAGATAGACAGGAAGAGAGACAAAGAGAAGGGAACCTTTACCCCTGTACTGCTCAGCTTCATAGGGCCTGTCATCAATCATCTCTAAGAGGTTTGCCAAAAATATGCATGGAAAAACAGGGGGAAGGAGAGGTGGGGAGGAGGGGAAGAGGGGAGGAGGAAAGAGGGGAAGGAGCTCTGACCTGGGTTACAGGGGGCTGATATAAATTTGGGGAGACTGAAGGACTGAAGATGACATGCATACCGGGGTGAAATGGTCACCCTGTTTATAACATCACTGGCTCTGGGACAAAACCAAGCCAGAGCGGAGGGAGGGGAGGGAGGGAGGGAGGGAGGGAGGCTCGAGCCCCACCCTGTTCAACATATATATCAACGAATTGGCCAAGCAAATCATAAGAAATCAAAAGGATAATTACTTGACACATTCTAAAGAATTAATTTTAAAAAACAAAGCAAACTAGAATGCTATTTGGCCCTAAACAGAGAGTACGCAGTGGCAGAATACCTGACCACTGTGACTGACCAAAAATTATGGAAAGCTTTGACTATGTACAGACTCAGTGAGCATAGCCTTGCTATTGAGAAAGGTCGCCATAGGCAGACCTGGCTCTCAAGAGAAGACAGGCTATGTGCACACTGCCCACGAAATGAGGTGGAAACTGAGCTGCACTTCCTAACCTCCTGCCAAATGTATGACCATATTAGAGACACATATTTCCCTCAGATTACACAGACCCACAAAGAATTCGAAAACAAATCCAATTTTGATAAACTCCCATATCTTTTGGGTGAAATACCACAGCGTGCCATCACAGTAGCAAGATTTGTGACCGTTTATTTCACTTTTGTTTATTATCTATTATCTATTTCACTTGCTTTGGCAATGTAAACATATGTTTCCCATGCCAATAAAGCCCTTTGAATTGAATTGAATTGAGAGAGAGAGAGAGAGAGAGAGAAAGAGAGAGAGACAGAGAGAGAGCGAGAGAGAAAGAGAGGGAGAAAGAGAGAGAGAGAGAGAGAGACAGAGAGAGAAAGAGAGAGAGACAGAGAGAGAGCGAGAGAGAAAGAGAGGGAGAAAGAGAGAGAGAGAGAGAGAGAGAGCGAGAGAGAAAGAGAGGGAGAAAGAGAGAGAGAGAGAGAGAGAGAGAGAGAGAGAAAGAGAGAGAGAAAGAGAGACAGAGAGAGAAAGAGAGAGAGAGACAGAGAGAGAGACAGAGAGAGAG
>NC_042978.1:43156384-43178884 GCF_901001165.1 Salmo trutta | reverse complement strand
TAAGATGGAGTCAGATATGTAGTTCTGAGAGTAAGATGGAGTCAGATATGTAGTTCTGAGAGTAAGATGGAGTCAGATACATAGTTCTGAGAGTAAGATGGAGTCAGGTATGTCGTTTTTGGTTCCCAGACCATTCTGCTTGACGTACACTGACTTGGCCTGTGTTGCCATAGAGATGACAGAGCGGTATGGGTCAGGGGTCAGGGGATGGTCCTACCTGAGACATCCAGGAAGGTTCGGGCGCGTCCTGTCCCAGCGTTGCTGATGGCGATGCACTCATAGAAGCCCTCATCCTTCAGAGTCACCTGGGCCAGCTCCCACAACGCATTGGCTGACTCCCTGCCAGAGGGACAGAGACACAAAACATTCACATACTGCACTGTGCCATGATGTGATTTAAGATCTAGAACAGGGAGATATTAGCGATTGGATGATGTGTGTAAAACTAGGAGCCCCCTATCTAGCTAATAATATGATGCTTATTGAATGCCTTCAGACTGTATTGGAAACGCCATTCATTTCACATGCTTCCATTTATCCTCCCTCTCCTTCTCCCCTCCCCTCCTTCGCCTCCCTCTCCCCTCCCCTCCCTCCCAAATAGTGTCCTATATTACCTGAAGAGCTGATCGACACCCAGGCTTTTCCCCTCCCTGGTGAAGCGCAGGGTGAAGGGGATGAGGCTGTCTACCTGGCAGGAGATGGTCCCTCTCTGCAGGTAGTACCCCGGGGTGGTGGGGGGCATCACAACCTTAGGTGCATCTGGCAGGGGTTAGGGGTGGGACAGGGTAGGGCAAGAACGGACAAACATTGTTATTGTTAACATCCAGAACATGTACTAACATTGGGAACCCTAGTCTAAAACTATCCAGTGGGAAATATACAATAGAATTTATCTTAAACCACTAGTTAGCGGATAATTGATCAATCGCTATCAAAATTTGTATTCATGGCTGGAACTCTTCATTTGTATCAATTTGTATTTATAACTGCATTAAATATTTTCTTCTCGTCGCTAAAAATAATCACTAAGAAAACACTGAATTATCTGGGGGGAGGAGTCACTGGGGGGAGGGGGGGGGGGTCACTGGCTGCCTCCCAAATTCCTTATATAGTGTACTTCTTGACCAGAGCCCTTTGCCACTGACAAAACCACTGTTAGTGCAGGTAACTGACCAGGAACAATACTGGAAAAGGACACACTGGAGACCCTCTGGAACAGGAAGCCGTCCTTGTCATAACCTGTGACCCGCAGGAAGAAGGCCTCTTTCGGCGGGACAAACTCTGTGATGTTCCAGATGGTTCCTGTCAGGGGACTTCCCGTCCCAGTGTTGGGATAGTACCGCACTGGGAGGGTCTTAATCACACCGCCTGTGATTGATACAAGCTCCAGCCTATCAGCTCGCGCCGGATGGGACAGCCCTGTGGTGTTCAGCAGGATGTAAGTGGCGATACCTGGAGAGAGGGAGGGAGGGAGGTTAGGATAGATGGAGGGAGGTAGGGAGGGAGGGAGGGGGATGGGGGAGAAAGGGGGAGAAAGAGGGAGGTTAGGTGACGACAATGAGAGGATGATAAGAATAGTGTCAAATTTGTCCGATTCATAAATCTCCAAATAATTTGAAAAAACGAATACCTAATATCCTTGAAACTTAAACATGAAATTAAGCTAAGGTAAAGCACACAAAAGATAGCTATTTTTCCAAAAGGTAATATCCCACCATTTCCAGTCAAACTAAAGGAGCAGGTGTGTGATGGTACAACGATGTGGGTCACGTGACCTTACTGACCTTGAACCGGCCGGCTGGAGGTCATCTTGAAGTCCAGAGTGGGCTTCCTGGAAAATCCGGCCCGGAAATCGATGGTGCTGACTCCTGAGATTCGGACTGAGTGTCTGCCCTCGCTAGACGTCTGGGGAGTGGGGAAATAGGTCAAAGGTTAGAATCATCTTTGTTCAGATTAGATTCTATTAGAGCAGTGATATTCAAAGTCAGGGTTGCGGGGGAACTGCAATGGGGTCGCTAAAATCTCTATATACACCATACCGTTCAAAAGTTTGGGGCCTTAAATTTTTTTTACAAAATAAATAAATAAAACTTAGAAATGTCATTATTTTTTAAAGAAAATCAAATGTTTTGTCCATTAAAATAACATCAAATTGATCAGAAATACAGTGCAGACATTGTAAATTACTATTGTAGCTGGAAACAGCTGATTTTTAATGGAATACTTCCATTGGCACATTATCAGCAACCATCACTCCTGTGTTCCAATGGCACATTCTTTTATTTAACTAGGCAAGTCAGTAAATAACAAATTCTTATTTTCAATGACAGCCTAGGAACAGAGGATTAACGGCCTTGTTCAGGGGCAGAACAACAGATTTTTACCTTGTCTCCTGAGGGATTTGATCTTGCAACCTTTCGGTTACTAGTCCAATGCTCTAACCATTAGGCTACCTGCCACCACATCAGCCAATCAACGTTGTGTTACCTAATCCAAGTTTATCATTTTAAAAGGCTAATTGATCATTAGAAAACCCTTTTGCAATTACGTTAGCACACCTGAAAACTGTTGTTCTGATTAAAGAAGCAATAAAACTGGCCTTCTTTAGACTAGTTGAGTATCTGGAGCATCAGCATTTGTGGGTTTGATTACAGGCTCAAAATGGCCAGAAACAAGGAACTTTCTTCTGAGACTCGTCAGTCTATTCTTGTTCTGAGAAATGAAGGCTATTCCATGTGAGAAATTGCCAAGAAACTGAAGATCCCATACAAGGCTTTGCAATACTCCCTTCACAGAACAGCGCAAACTGGCTCTAACCAGAATTGAAAGAGGAGTGGGAGGCCCCGGTGCACAACTGAGCAAGAGGACAAGTACATTAGAGTGTCTAGTTTGAGAAACAGACGCCTCACAAGTCCTCAACTGGCTGCTTCATTAAATAGTACCCGCAAAACACCAGTCTCAACGTCAACAGTGAAGAGGTGACTCCGGGATGCTGGCCTTCTAGACAGAGTTGCAAAGAAAAAGACATATCTCAAACTGGCCAATAAAAAGAAAAGATTAAGATGGGCAAAAGAACACAGACACTGGACAGAGGAAGATTGGAAAAAATTGTTATGGACAGACAAATCTAAGTTTGAGGTGTTCGGATCACAAAGAAGAACATTCGTGAGGCGCAGAAAAAATGAAAAGATGCCATCTGTCAAGCATAGTGGAGACAATGTGATGGTCTGGGAGTGCTTTGATGATGATAAAGTGGGAGATTTGTATAGGGTAAAAGAGATCTTGAAGAAGGAAGGCTATCACTACATTTTGCAACGCCATGCCATACCCTGTGGACTTGACCGTATGGTACGTAAGAAGTGCCCATCAAGCCAATCCAACTTGTGCGAGGTGCTTCAGGAAGCATGGGGTGAAATCTCTTCAGATTACCTCAACAAATTGACAACTAGAATGCCAAAGGTCTGCAAGGTTGTAATTGCTGCAAATGGAGGACTCTTTGACGAAAGCTAAATTTGAAGGACACAATTATTATTTCAAATAGAAATCATTATTTATAACCTTGTCAATGTCTTGACTGTATTTCCTATTCATTTTGCAACTCATTTCATGTATGTTTTCATGGAAAACAAGGGCATTTCTAAGTGACCCCAAACTTTTGAACGGTAGTATATATATGTATTTTTTTTTGGGGGGGGCAAAATATTAAGAGTACAGATTATTGTATGGGGCAATATACAAACGTATTTGAAAAAGATAATTTGATAAGAGATGAAAATGCAATGAATTGAAGGTTATTTGTTGATGTTAAAATCTAAATGTACAGATTTTAAGGTTGTGTCATTAGATTTGTGGAATGGTCGCAATAAATTATTATGGGAAAAAATTGTGTCCCCTGAGATTCTGGCAAAAAAAATGGGTCCCAGCTTAAAGAGTTTGAATACCACTGTATTAGAGTGTTGTTTGTGATGTGATGTGGGATCACACACAATGACAATGTCTGCATCTGTATCCTAAACCTACTGTATACAGTGGTTTGTCTCATACAAGACAAGTTTAGAATTCATCACAATAGAGTTGATAAAAAGGAGCAGGGTTTCATGATGATGTCACTAAACACTGGTTAGGAGCAGGGTTTCATGATGATGTCACTAAACACTGGTTAGGAGCATGGTTTCATGATGATGTCACTAAACACTGGTTAGGAGCATGGTTTCATGATGATGTCACTAAACACTGGTTAGGAGCATGGTTTCATGATGATGTCACTAAACACTGGACACTGGTTAGGAGCATGGTTTCATGATGATGTCACTAAACACTGGTTAGGAGCATGGTTTCATGATGATGTCACTAAACACTGGTTAGGAGCATGGTTTCATGATGATGTCACTAAACACTGGTTAGGAGCAGGGTTTCATGATGATGTCACTAAACACTGGTTAGGAGCATGGTTTCATGGTGATGTCACTAAACACTGGTTAGGAGCAGGGTCTCATGATGATGTCACTAAACACTGGTTAGGAGCAGGGTTTCATGATGATGTCACTAAACACTGGTTAGGAGCAGGGTCTCATGATGATGTCACTAAACACTGGTTAGGAGCAGGGTTTCATGATGATGTCACTAAACACTGGTTAGGAGCATGGTTTCATGATGATGTCACTAAACACTGGTTAGGAGCATGGTTTCATGGTGATGTCACTAAACACTGGTTAGGAGCAGGGTTTCATGATGATGTCACTAAACACTGGTTAGGAGCATGGTTTCATGGTGATGTCACTAAACACTGGTTAGGAGCAGGGTCTCATGATGATGTCACTAAACACTGGTTAGGAGCAGGGTTTCATGATGATGTCACTAAACACTGGTTAGGAGCAGGGTCTCATGATGATGTCACTAAACACTGGTTAGGAGCAGGGTTTCATGATGATGTCACTAAACACTGGTTAGGAGCATGGTTTCATGATGATGTCACTAAACACTGGTTAGGAGCATGGTTTCATGATGATGTCACTAAACACTGGTTAGGAGCAGGGTCTCATGATGATGTCACTAAACACTGGTTAGGAGCAGGGTTTCATGATGATGTCACTAAACACTGGTTAGGAGCAGGGTCTCATGATGATGTCACTAAACACTGGTTAGGAGCAGGGTTTCATGATGATGTCACTAAACACTGGTTAGGAGCAGGGTCTCATGATGATGTCACTAAACACTGGTTAGGAGCAGGGTTTCATGATGATGTCACTAAACACTGGTTAGGAGCAGGGTTTCATGATGATGTCACTAAACACTGGTTAGGAGCAGGGTCTCATGATGATGTCTCTAAACTTGGTCTGCTTAAGCCATCACCACAGTTATTCAAATATGTTATGACCGTTTCTAAAGTTAGAACATAACAATGTGATAAGCTTAGGAAGGCTGTGCCGGTATGGTGGACCCAAGATTGCTGTGCCGGTATGGTGGATCCAAGATGGCTGTGCCGGTATGGTGGATCCAAGATGGCTGTGCTGGTATTTTGGATCCAAGATGGCTGTGACGGTATGGTTTATCCAAGATGGCTGTGCCGGTATGGTGGATCCAAGATTGCTGTGCCGGTATGGTGGATCCAAGATTGCTGTGCCGGTATGGTGGATCCAAGATTGCTGTGCCGGTATGGTGGATCCAAGATTGCTGTGCCGGTATGGTGGATCCAAGATTGCTGTGCCGGTATGGTGGATCCAAGATTGCTGTGCCGGTATGGTGGATCCAAGATGGTTGTGCCGGTATGGTGGATCCAAGATTGATGTGCCGGTATGGTGGATCCAAGATGGCTGTGCTGGTATTTTGGATCCAAGATGGCTGTGCTGGTATGGTTGATCCAAGATGGCTGTGCCGGTATGGTGGATCCAAGGTGGCTCTGCCGGTATGGTTGATCCAAAATGGCTGTGCCGGTATGGTTGATCCAAGATGGCTGTGCCGGTATGGTGGATCTAAGATGGCTGTGCCGGTATGGTGGATCCAAGATGGCTGTGCCAGTATGGTGGATCCAAGATGGCTGTGCCAGTATGGTGGATCTAAGATGGCTCTGCCGGTATGGTGGATCTAAGATGGCTCTGCCGGTATGGTGGATCCAAGATGGCTGTGCCGGTATTTTGGATCCAAGATGGTTGTGCCGGTATGGTGGATGCAAGATGGCTGTGCCGGTATGGTGGATGCAAGATGGCTGTGCCGGTATGTTTGATCCAAGATGGCTGCGCCAGTATGGTTGATCCAAGATGGCTATGCCTGTATGGTTAAACCAAAATGGCTGTGCCATTATGGTGGATCCAAGATGGCTGTGCCGGTATGGTTGATCCAAGTTGGCTGTGCCAGAATGATTATGATCATGTCTCCAATTCAAGAGAAGCCAAAGCTTTTACATCAAATTGAACACCATTTTCCAACAAGACTGTGTACTTTGGGCAACATCCGAGGATCAAAATAATAATACTTTGTATTTTCAGCCAATTTGTGTAAAGCAGAGTTCCCCAAGTTGATCTTGGAGTGAACTATGACTACGGAGGGAAGTATGGCAGCCATTTCCACTTGTATAAACAAGACATTTACAGTGACTGAAGTGAGAGAAAGAGTATCAGTCTGTCAAGCCCTGACATTGAAAAATGCCTATGATGATTTAAAGCAACATCTACAATTCCCCAACAACATGATCTTTCAGTCTGTCTGTCAGTCAGTCAGTGGCGCTTTAATTTGACAAACATGAGGACTATAATCAGGGAGAAGATGAGCTGGCGTTATGGGCTCTTCATTATACTGCAGCTCTTTGAAGCAGGCCTCAAATAAACACTTAGTCATTACATTGAAATAAAGGTTGGTGAAACGGGGAAAATCCTCACCTTTACACGCAAAAGAGTTCACTGTAGTCTAGTCAGTATCAGTAACAATGACAACTCTTATAGAAAGAGATATACTGATATACTGTCTAACCATAAAGAAAATGACTTGACTACTTTTCCAAGAAGATGATGAATATCAATGCATCAATACATCTTCCTCACACTCCAACCAAACCAAGGCTATTGAGAGGATGTACAAGTCTGGCAAATGTCTTCACCATTCAGAGGCCATTCAAAGGAGTGTGTGGGTGGCAATATCCAGCTCAATGGGGAATGTCACAAAGCAAATGGCTTAAAGCACAATCCCCGTTGTGACCGTTAAAGTGGTCTAATAGTGGCTGTAGAGCAACACACTGGGCAGAGCCACAGCAGGGCTTTAGTGGGCAGACGACAGGGTCATAAAATAGAGCCTATAGTATAAAGAGGCTGAAATCAGCCCCTACCACATCACACACAGCCCCTACCCCATCACACACAGCCCCTACCCCATCACACACAGCCCCTACCCATCACACACAGCCCCTACCCCATCACACACAGCCCCTACCCCATCACACACAGCCCCTACCCATCACACACAGCCCCTACCCCATCACACACAGCCCTTAACCCATCACACACAGCCCCTACCCCATCACACACAGCCCCTACCCCATCACACACAGCCCCTACCCCATCACACACAGCCCTTAACCCATCACACACAGCCCCTACCCATCACACACAGCCCCTACCCCATCACACACAGCCCTTAACCCATCCCACACAGCCCCTACCCCATCACACACAGCCCCTACCCCATCACACACAGCCCCTACCCATCACACACAGCCCCTACCCCATCACACACAGCCCCTACCCCATCACACACAGCCCCTACCCCATCACACACAGCCCCTACCCTATCACACACAGCCCCTACCCATCACACACAGCCCCTACCCATCACACACAGCCCCTACCCCATCACACACAGCCCCAACCTCAACCCCATCACACACAGCCCCTACCCCATCACACACAGCCCCTTCCCCATCACACACAGCCCCTACCCCATCACACACAGCCCCTACCCCATCACACACAGCCCCTACCCCATCACACACAGCCCCAACCTCAACCCCATCACACACAGCCCCTTCCCCATCACACACAGCCCCTTCCCCATCACACACAGCCCCTACCCCATCACACACAGCCCCTACCCATCACACACAGCCCCTACCATATCACACACAGCCCTTAACCCATCACACACAGCCCCTACCCCATCACAAACAGCCCCACCTCAACCCCATCACACACAGCCCCTACCCCATCACACACAGCCCCTACCCCATCACACACAGCCCCTACCCCATCACACACAGCCCCTACCCCATCACACACAGCCCCTTCCCCATCACACACAGCCCCTACCACATCACACACAGCCCCAACCCCAACCCCATCACACACAGCCCCTACTCCATCACACACAGCCCCTTCCCCATCACACACAGCCCCTACCCATCACACACAGCCCCTACCCCTGCCCCATCAAACAGAAACCCTACCCCATCACACACAGCCCCTACCCCATCACACACAGCCCCTACCCCATCACACACAGCCCCTACCACATCACACACAGCCCCTACCCCATCACACACAGCCCCTACCCCATCACACACAGCCCCTACCCCATCACACACAGCCCCTACCACTGCCCCATCACACACAGCTCCTACCCCATCACACACAGCCCCTACACCATCACACACAGCCCCAACCCCATCACACACAGCCCCAACCCCATCACACACAGCCCTTAACCCATCACACACAGCCCCTACCACTGCCCCATCACTCACAGCCCCTACTCCATCACACACAGCCCCTACCCCATCACACACAGCCCCTACCACTGCCCCATCACTCACAGCCCCTACCCCATCACACACAGCCCCTACCCCATCACACACAGCCCCTACCCCATCACACACAGCCCTTAACCCATCACACACAGCCCCACCCATCACACACAGCCCCTACCACTGCCCCATCACTCACAGCCCCTACCCCATCACACACAGCCCCTACCCCATCACACACAGCCCCTACCACTGCCCCATCACTCACAGCCCCTACCCCATCACACACAGCCCCTACCCCATGACACACAGCCCCTACCCCATCACACACAGCCCTTAACCCATCACACACAACCCCACCCCATCACACACAGCCCCTACCACTGCCCCATCACTCACAGCCCCTACCCCATCACACACAGCCCCTACCCCATCACACACAGCCCCTACCACTGCCCCATCACTCACAGCCCCTACCCCATCACACACAGCCCCTACCACATCACACACAGCCCCTACCACTGCCCCATCACTCACAGCCCCTACCCCATCACACACAGCCCCTACCCCATCACACACAGCCCCTCCACTGCCCCATCACTCACAGCCCCTACCCCATCACACACAGCCCCTACCACATCACACACAGCCCCTACCACTGCCCCATCACTCACAGCCCCTACCCCATCACACACAGCCCCTACCCCATCACACACAGCCCCTCCACTGCCCCATCACTCACAGCCCCTACCCATCACACACAGCCCCTACCCCATCACACACAGCCCCAACCTCAATCCCATCACACACAGCCCCTACCCCATCACACACAGCCCCTTCCCCATCACACACAGCCCCTTCCCCATCACACACAGCCCCTACCCCATCACACACAGCCCCTACCCCATCACACACAGCCCCTACCATATCACACACAGCCCTTAACCCATCACACACAGCCCCTACCCCATCACAAACAGCCCCAACCTCAACCCCATCACACACAGCCCCTACCCCATCACACACAGCCCCTACCCCATCACACACAGCCCCTACCCCATCACACACAGCCCCTACCCCATCACACACAGCCCCTTCCCCATCACACACAGCCCCTACCACATCACACACAGCCCCAACCCCAACCCCATCACACACAGCCCCTACTCCATCACACACAGCCCCTTCCCCATCACACACAGCCCCTACCCATCACACACAGCCCCTACCCCTGCCCCATCAAACAGAAACCCTACCCCATCACACACAGCCCCTACCCCATCACACACAGCCCCTACCCCATCACACACAGCCCCTACCACATCACACACAGCCCCTACCCCATCACACACAGCCCCTACCCCATCACACACAGCCCCTACCCCATCACACACAGCCCCTACCACTGCCCCATCACACACAGCCCCTACCCCATCACACACAGCCCCTACACCATCACACACAGCCCCAACCCCATCACACACAGCCCCAACCCCATCACACACAGCCCTTAACCCATCACACACAGCCCCTACCACTGCCCCATCACTCACAGCCCCTACTCCATCACACACAGCCCCTACCCCATCACACACAGCCCCTACCACTGCCCCATCACTCACAGCCCCTACCCCATCACACACAGCCCCTACCCCATCACACACAGCCCCTACCCCATCACACACAGCCCTTAACCCATCACACACAGCCCCACCCATCACACACAGCCCCTACCACTGCCCCATCACTCACAGCCCCTACCCCATCACACACAGCCCCTACCCCATCACACACAGCCCCTACCACTGCCCCATCACTCACAGCCCCTACCCCATCACACACAGCCCCTACCCCATGACACACAGCCCCTACCCCATCACACACAGCCCTTAACCCATCACACACAACCCCACCCCATCACACACAGCCCCTACCACTGCCCCATCACTCACAGCCCCTACCCCATCACACACAGCCCCTACCCCATCACACACAGCCCCTACCACTGCCCCATCACTCACAGCCCCTACCCCATCACACACAGCCCCTACCACATCACACACAGCCCCTACCACTGCCCCATCACTCACAGCCCCTACCCCATCACACACAGCCCCTACCCCATCACACACAGCCCCTCCACTGCCCCATCACTCACAGCCCCTACCCCATCACACACAGCCCTTAACCCATCACACACAGCCCTTAACCCATCACACACAGCCCCTTCCCCATCACACACAGCTCCTACCCCATCACACACAGCCCCTGCCCCTACCCCAGCAGGACAGACTTCCCTTACCCCAGCAGGACAGACTGCCCTTACCCCAGTAGGACAGACTACCCCTAGCCTAGTAGGACACACTGCCTCTACCCCAGTAGGACACACTGCCCCTACCCCAGATTGACAGATTGACCCTACCCCAGCAGGACAGATTTCCCCTACCCCAGCAGGACAGACTGCCTCTACCCCAGCAGGACAGACTGCCTCTACCCCAGTCGGATACACTGCCCCTACCCCAGCTTGACAGATTGCCCCTACCCCAGTAGGACAGATTTCCCCTACCCCAGCAGGACAGATTTCCCCTACCCCAGTAGGACAGATTTCCCCTACCCCAGCAGGACAGACTTCCCCTACCCCAGTAGGACAGATTTACCCTACCCCAGCAGGACAGACTTCTCCTACCCCAGCAGGACAGATTTCCCCTACCCCAGCAGGACAGACTTCCCCTACCCCAGCAGGACATATTTCCCCCTACCCCAGCAGGACAGACTGCTCCTACCCCAGTAGGACAGATATCCCCTACCCCAGCAGGACAGATTTCCCCTACCCCAGTAGGACAGATTTCTCCTACCCCAGCAGGACAGACTTCCCCTACCCCAGCAGGACATATTTCCCCTACCCCAGCAGGACAGACTTCCCCTACCCCAGCAGGACATATTTCCCCTACCCCAGCAGGACAGACTGCTCCTACCCCAGTAGGACAGATTTACCCTACCCCAGCAGGACAGACTTCTCCTACCCCAGCAGGACAGATTTCTCCTACCCCAGTAGGACAGATTTACCCTACCCCAGCAGGACAGACTTCTCCTACCCCAGCAGGACAGATTTCCCCTACCCCAGCAGGACAGACTCCCCCTACCCCAGCAGGACATATTTCTCCTACCCCAGCAGGACAGACTGCTCCTACCCCAGTAGGACAGATTTCCCCTACCCCAGCAGGACAGACTTCCCCTACCCCAGCAGGACATATTTCCCCTACCCCAGCAGGACAGATTTCCCCTACCCCAGCAGGACAGACTTCCCCTACCCCAGCAGGACAGATTTCCCCTACCCCAGCAGGACAGACTTCCCCTACCCCAGCAGGACAGATTTCCCCTACCCCAGCAGGACAGACTGCTCCTACCCCAGCAGGACATATTTCCCCTACCCCAGCAGGACAGACTGCTCCTACCCCAGTAGGACAGATTTCCCCTACCCCAGCAGGACAGACTTCTCCTACCCCAGTAGGACAGATTACCCCTACCCCAGCAGGACAGATTGCCCCTGGAATGGACACACCCTTGGGAGGGGAAGCCATGGCAGTGCCGGGCTAAGTCCCACATCAAATCAAATTGTTGATTGGTCACATAGACATATTTATCAGATGTTACCCTATTGTCTTTATAGTGCAGTACTTTAGACCAGAGCCCTGGCTCCATTTGGGATGCAGTGAGACCCTGACAGTGCTACACTCAACTAATATGTCCCCAGGGGTCCTTATTAAGGGTTGCCCCTTGGATTTCCTGAATTAAGGTGAATACTGTACTAACTATCCTGTTAGCAACCAGTGTCAGGGTTTATTATGTGTTTTTTAAGTGCCGTCCACTGGCTTTGGTTGAAGGCTGATCTTCACACCTTCAGTTGGTCAGCAGCACCAGACACAGACTCTCATCAGCTATGAATCCAACCATGATCTGAAAAAATCCCCAGGACTCTCAGAAGGACATCTTGAAACACTGATCTGGCGTCAAACGGAAAAACATTCTTCATTCTCTTTTTTCCTCCTCTTTGTCTTCTTTGGCAAGAGAAGTCCAGTCCTGGAGTCACTAAAAGATACAGTCCTGCTGCTGTCCCCTGCTTCTTTTACTAATCAATGTGTTCTCTGAGCTCCGAGAGGACCGGTGCTGCTGCCGTCTCCAGAGCAGAGCACAGAGCGAGAGATGGAACGGGACAGGCAGGCTGCCACTGCAGCTATCCCTCAGGGTTGTTCGCATACTTTTCAAGTTACAACCTTCCTGAACTATTATCATGGGCCATAAAACACCACGCAGTATGAAGCCAAGACGTGCTCATTGCTAAGGTCAGGAGATAGCTAAGGAGACCAACCTGGTGTATCCCTGGGAGAGGAAAGCACACACACACACACTCCTGGAACAAATATCTAAGTGAGTGTCTGGATATCCAAGGTGGAACAAGGGAGGGCAAGGGCAGGTTGTGATGGAGAGGGACAGGTTGTGATGGAGGGGAACAGGTTGTGATGGAAGGGAACAGGTTGTGATTGGGGGGGGGGGTGATGTGAACCAGCACCCAATTAAAGACAGATTAAAAAGGATCAAACTTTTTCACACACAATCTATGCCCATGGCCTCCACTAAGGTGTCATGGTCCATTACCATGACTGAACCACACAGCATGGCACAAGCATAGAAATCCCCTCAAAACTATTCACCTAAACCCATTGGATGACCTGGGAAACACTGTTTTTTGTTTGTGGGCAGTGGGGAAAAGGTCCACATTCTTTCAGGTGAACTCTGTGTGTGGGGGAGGGGGGGACCAACTAGCAACTAAAATTAGTGTCCAGTGTTTCCAGATTATTTCTATTAAATGTGATTACAATAATGAATTACAATATGAATTAAATAGTTTTCCTTCCAAAACAAGGTAATTAATTATGTAAAAAGCTGCTTTTCTGTGTTGGATTGGTGTGGGCGTATCACAACAACAGAATGGTGTGGGCGTATCACAACAACAGAATGGTGTGGACGTACCCCAACAACAGAATGGTGTGGGCGTACCACAACAACAGAATGGTGTGGGCGTACCACAACAACAGAATGGTGTGGGCGTACCCCAACAACAGAATGGTGTGGGCGTACCCCAACAACAGAATGGTGTGGGTGTACCCCAACAACAGAATGGTGTAGACGTACCACAACAACAGAATGGTGTGGGCGTACCCCAACAACAGAATGGTGTGGGCGTACCACAACAACAGAATGGTGTGGGCGTATCACAACAACAGAATGGTGTGGGCGTATCACAACAACAGAATGGTGTGGACGTACCCCAACAACAGAATGGTGTGGGCGTACCCCAACAACAGAATGGTGTGGACGTACCCCAACAACAGAATGGTGTGGGCGTACCACAACAACAGAATGGTGTGGGCGTATCACAACAACAGAATGGTGTGGGCGTATCACAACAACAGAATGGTGTGGACGTACCCCAACAACAGAATGGTGTGGACGTACCACAACAACAGAACGGTGTGGGCGTATCACAACAACAGAACGGTGTGGACGTACCACAACAACAGAATGGTGTGGGCGTACCCCAACAACAGAATGGTGTGGACGTACCTCAACAACAGAATGGTGTGGGCGTACCACAACAACAGAATGGTGTGGGCGTACCACAACAACAGAATGGTGTGGGCGTACCCCAACAACAGAATGGTGTGGGCGTACCCCAACAACAGAATGGTGTGGACGTACCACAACAACAGAATGGTGTGGGCGTACCCCAGCAACAGAATGGTGTGGACGTACCCCAACAACAGAATGGTGTGGATGTACCACAACAACAGAATGGTGTGGGCGTACCCCAACAACAGAATGGTGTGGGCGTACCACAACAACAGAATGGTGTGGACGTACCACAACAACAGAATGGTGTGGACGTACCCCAACAACAGAATGGTGTGGGTGTACCACAACAACAGAATGGTGTGGGCGTACCACAACAACAGAATGGTGTGGACGTACCCCAACAACAGAATGGTGTGGACGTACCCCAACAACAGAATGGTGTGGACGTACCACAACAACAGAATGGTGTGGGCGTACCCCAACAACAGAATGGTGTGGGCGTATCACAACAACAGAATGGTGTGGATGTACCCCAACAACAGAATGGTGTGGGCGTACCACAACAACAGAATGGTGTGGACGTACCCCAACAACAGAATGGTGTGGGCGTACCCCAACAACAGAATGGTGTGGACGTACCACAACAACAGAATGGTGTGGGCGTACCACAACAACAGAATGGTGTGGACGTACCCCAACAACAGAATGGTGTGGACGTACCCCAACAACAGAATGGTGTGGACGTACCCCAACAACAGAATGGTGTGGACGTACCACAACAACAGAATGGTGTGGATGTACCCCAACAACAGAATGGTGTGGATGTACCCCAACAACAGAATGGTGTGGATGTACCCCAACAACAGAATGGTGTGGATGTACCCCAACAACAGAATGGTGTGGACGTACCACAACAACAGAATGGTGTGGACGTACCACAACAACAGAATGGTGTGGATGTACCCCAACAACAGAATGGTGTGGACGTACCCCAACAACAGAATGGTGTGGGCGTACCCCAACAACAGAATGGTGTGGGCGTACCCCAACAACAGAATGGTGTGGATGTACCCCAACAACAGAATGGTGTGGGCGTACCCCAACAACAGAATGGTGTGGACGTACCCCAACAACAGAATGGTGTGGGCGTACCACAACAACAGAATGGTGTGGACGTACCCCAACAACAGAATGGTGTGGGCGTACCCCAACAACAGAATGGTGTGGACGTACCACAACAACAGAATGGTGTGGGCGTACCACAACAACAGAATGGTGTGGATGTACCCCAACAACAGAATGGTGTGGACGTACCACAACAACAGAATGGTGTGGATGTACCCCAACAACAGAATGGTGTGGACGTACCACAACAACAGAATGGTGTGGATGTACCCCAACAACAGAATGGTGTGGATGTACCCCAACAACAGAATGGTGTGGATGTACCCCAACAACAGAATGGTGTGGACGTACCCCAACAGAATGGTGTGGATGTACCCCAACAACAGAATGGTGTGGACGTACCCCAACAACAGAATGGTGTGGGCGTATCACAACAACAGAATGGTGTGGACGTACCCCAACAACAGAATGGTGTGGGCGTACCACAACAACAGAATGGTGTGGACGTACCCCAACAACAGAATGGTGTGGGCGTACCACAACAACAGAATGGTGTGGACGTATATTCTTTTTTTTTATTTGAACGATTATAAACGTAACCGCTGTCATTTGGTAATCCAAACTTTCATGACTGTCACAGCCCTACTCTTGAGACACTCTGGGAATGTCTGAACGGTTAAAGCGCTGTTAGGGGTAAAGCCTTGTCGGGTTGTGTTTAGACTGTGGAGGAAGAAGACAAAGCATATCAGAACTTTTCACCTTAGAGCCGCCATACTAAACCCAACCTAAAGCTCAGTTTATAATATACTTAGTTTAAAATAGACTTACCACAGTCAGAACAGTTACAGCGTGTTGTAAAACAGCATTTTTCACCGTCAAAACATGACGAAACACAGTCATCACACAGACAAATCCCAAAACAAAAGCATAGCCGTAACATTGAGTACAGCCAACAGCCCTAGCTAGCAGAGGCTAAACACCACCATTTCACTGCTCTGTCAGGGTTAAGTGAGACAGCTCAGCATGAGATTAACCTCTGGAAGACACAGCCGGTCAGAGAACGGAACAGATACCCCTAGAGATACATCAACCTCTAGTGAGTCAACCACAATACAGTCAGACCACTGGTCCACTGGTTCAACCTCCAGTCAACCACAGTCAGACTAGTCCACTGGTTCAACCTCTAGTCAACCACAATACAGTCAGACTAGTCCATTGGTTCAACCTCTAGTCAGCAGTGGCAGTGTAGCCTAGTGGTTGGAGCGTTGGACTAGTAACCGAAAGGTCGCAAGTTTAAATCCCCGATCTGACATGGTACAAATCTGTCATTCTGCCCCTGAACAAGGCAGTTAACCCACTGGCTGTCCTTGAAAATAAGAATTTGTTCTAAACTGACTTTACTTTTTTTTTTTAAACACAAATCAGTCAGCCTAGTCTATTGGTTCAACCTCTAGTCAACCATAACACAGTCAGACTAGTCCACTAGTCCACTGGTTCAACCTCAAGTCTACCACAGTCAGGCTAGTCCACTTGTTCCTCTATGTCAACCACAGTCAGGCTAGTCCACTTGTTCCTCTATGTCAACCACAGTCAGGCTAGTCCACTTGTACCTCTATGTCAACCACAGTCAGGCTAGTCCACTTGTTCCTCTATGTCAACCACAGTCAGGCTAGTCCACTTGTTCCTCTATGTCAACCACAGTCAGGCTAGTCCACTGGTTCCTCTATGTCAACCACAGTCAGGCTAGTCCACTTGTTCCTCTATGTCAACCACAGTCAGACTAGTCCACTTGTTCCTCTATGTCAACCACAGTCAGGCTAGTCCACTTGTACCTCTATGTCAACCACAGTCAGACTAGTCCACTTGTTCCTCTATGTCAACCACAGTCAGGCTAGTCCACTTGTTCCTCTATGTCAACCACAGTCAGGCTAGTCCACTTGTTCCTCTATGTCAACCACAGTCAGACTAGTCCACTGGTTCCTCTATGTCAACCACAGTCAGACTAGTCCACTTGTACCTCTATGTCAACCACAGTCAGGCTAGTCCACTTGTTCCTCTATGTCAACCACAGTCAGGCTAGTCCACTTGTTCCTCTATGTCAACCACAGTCAGACTAGTCCACTTGTTCCTCTATGTCAACCACAGTCAGGCTAGTCCACTTGTTCCTCTATGTCAACCACTACCAGTCTTTCTACTAGACTATTTCCAAGGCACAAACCAAAGGCCCCCAAAGCAACATTCTGGCCCTGACTTTCAATCACCAGTCAGTGGAAACCGTCAAGAGACCATCTCTTTTAGGCAGAGAGAAAGAGAGCTGGGCCTGGTATTCTCATCAGGCGTGAAATCCCTCTCCTTCCACAAGATTGCACACATACTAATCAGGTTTAAAGACTTACTCTGTGAACAAGAACATCTAAAAACACTCGTATAGTAAAACAACAGTAGTGTGGCTCTGAGCAGGGAAGTATGAGGTCATAGCGGCTAGTGGACTGGGGCTTGATGGGAGTAGGGGAGTGAGGGGCCAGAAAACAGAGAGACATGACATGAAAGGTGGATGGGAGTAGGGGAGTGAGGGGCCAGAAAACAGAGAGACATGACATGAAAGAGCCCGAGGAGTGATATGCAAGGACGCGGGGCGGTTCGGCCGGAACCATTGCCGCGACAACCTCAGTCAATAACAACACTTGACAAGAACCAAAACTCTGAAGAACGAAAAAATATACCTCTTGAGACTTCAGCCTCAACTACAGCAGCCAGATCTACAGAGAAATTGGTCATCAATCTGTCCGGCTCACTGCTCAGACCGTATACCACCACCCCACCCAACTAAACTCCCACCTCAGGAGGCTAGTCCACCCAGGGAGGAAGGACGCCATCTTTCCTTACATCCCTCTTTTTCATAAATCATCCCTGGCTGCAAACACAGTACACAGAACACAGCAATGGCTACGACAGTGGCTAGAACAGTGGCTAAGACAGTGGCTAAGACATGTAGGACAGTGGCTAAGACATGTAGGACAGTGGCTAGGACATGTAGGACAGTGGCTAGGACATGAAGGACAGTGGCTAGGACATGTAGGACAGTGGCTAGGACAGTGGCTAGGACATGTAGGACAGTGGCGAGGAGAATGCCTAGGGCATGTAGGACAGTGGCTAGGACAGTGGCTAGGAGAGTGGCTAGGACATGTAGGACAGTGGCAAGGAAATTGGCTAGGACATGTAGGACAGTGGCTAGGACATGTAGGACAGTGGCTAGGACATGTAGGACAGTGGCTAGGACATGTAGGACAGTGGCTAGGACAGTGGAAAGGACATGTAGGACAGTGGCTAGGACATGTAGGACAGTGGATAGGACATGTAGGACAGTATATAGGACATGGAGAACAGTGGCTAGGATATGTAGGATATTGGCTAGGACATGTAGGACAGTGGCTAGGACATGTAGGACAGTGGCTAGGACATGTAGGACGGTGGCTAGGACATGTAGGACAGTGGCTAGGACATGTAGGACAGTGGCTAGGACAGTGGCTAGGACATGTAGGACGGTGGCTAGGACATGTAGGACAGTGGATAGGACATGTACGACAGTGGCTAGGATATGTAGGATATTGGCTAGGACATGTAATATATTGGCTAAGACATGTAGTACAGTGGCTAGGACAGTGGCTAGGACATTGAAAGTGGCCCCACAGGAGCCTTCAGAGACTAAACAGCGTCCCTCACGTCCACTCCTCATACGACAACAAATCACTCAGGTAAAAATGTGTGTCTTTTCCTGTCTGACAGCGTTGACATTATGGGCACCCTGCTTTGCGTCTCTGTTTGCGCTCACCTCACAGCAAGTGGGCAGGGCCCTGAAATACATTCCATTGGCCCTGGAACCCAACACAAGAACTGAACACTGGAACCCAACACTAGAACCCAACACTGAAACTGAACACTGGAACCCAACACTGAAACTGAACACTGGAACCCAACACTGAAACCCAACACTGAAACTAAACACTAGAACCCAACACTGAAACTGAACACTGGAACCCAACACTGAAACTGAACACTGAAACCCAAAACTGAAACCCAACACTGAAACCCAACACTGGAACCCAACACTGGAACCCAACTCTGAAACTGAACACTGAAACCCAAAACTGAAACCCAACACTGAAACCCAACACTGGAACCCAACACTGGAACCCAACTCTTGAACTCAACACCAGAACCCAATTCTAAAACCCAACACTGAAACCCAACACTGGAAATGAACACTGGGGGCCCTTAACAGGCAGGACAGGAAATACATGACATGGCATGGCACAAAACAAACACACATTATGACCATGTATCCATTTTCATCAATCAGTCCATCAGACCGTCAGACCGTCAGACCGCTACGGAGAGCCAACTCTGAAGAATAAAGAATGTCTTCTTCTCTATCATTCCAGTCTTACAGTAGGTCAGCAGACAGATGCTTTAACCGAAGCATGGCTTATCAATTACATCTGCACACCTTGATGTATTACTGTAGTAATTCAGGTTAAGTGTCTTGCTCAAGGGACCAGCGGCAGTAGCATGCAGCCTCCTGGGTGTGTGCTGATCGGTAGGCCATACCGCTGACCTATAAAAGTCATTTTTTACAACTACTCCAGCTTACTTTAAGCGTGAGAGAGGAAATCCAAAAATATTTTGGACAAACATTTCCGTGTGAGGAATGAGGAATTTATTATTGTTTACCTTAATGGACCACATTCCAGGCTCCGGGTCCTTGATGTTGACAACCCTGGCAGAGTTAGGAATGTGCAGGAGTTCCGTCAGACCATCGCTCTTCCCGACGAGCTTCCCTGTTTGGAAATACATTTACATTTTCTTTGCAGCCAAACAAACCCAACAAACTTCATCATCTCAGAGCTAAAACAATAGAATTGAACTCATCAAACTAATATTGAGCTGAAATCAAATCAAATTGTATTTGTCACATGCGCCGAATACAACTTTACGTGAAATGCTTGCTTACGAGCCCTTCCCAACAAGGCAAAGTTAAAAAATAATAATAAAATACAAATAGTAACACAAGAGGAATAAAATACAAAATGGATCTATATACTGTGCAGGGAGTACCAGTACCAGATCATTGTGCAGGGGTACGAGGTATTTGAGGTAGATATGTACATGAAGGCAGGGTAAAGTGACTAAGCATCAGGATAGACAATAACAATGTATTTGAGGTAGATATGTACATGAAGGCAGGGTAAAGTGACTAAGCATCAGGATAGACAATAACAATGTATTTGAGGTAGATATGTACATGAAGGCAGGGTAAAGTGACTAAGCATCAGGGTAGACAATAACAAGGTATTTGAGGTAGATATGTACATGAAGGCAGGGTAAAGTGACTAAGCATCAGGGTAGACAATAACAAGGTATTTGAGGTAGATATGTACATGAAGGCAGGGTAAAGTGACTAAGCATCAGGGTAGACAATAACAAGGTATTTGAGGTAGATATGTACATGAAGGCAGGGTAAAGTGACTAAGCATCAGGATAGACAATAACAAGGTATTTGAGGTAGATATGTACATGAAGGCAGGGTAAAGTGACTAAGCATCAGGGTAGACAATAACAAGGTATTTGAGGTAGATATGTACATGAAGGCAGGGTAAAGTGACTAAGCATCAGGATAGACAATAACAAGGTATTTGAGGTAGATATGTACATGAAGGCAGGGTAAAGTGACTAAGCATCAGGGTAGACAATAACAAGGTATTTGAGGTAGATATGTACATGAAGGCAGGGTAAAGTGACTAAGCATCAGGATAGACAATAACAAGGTATTTGAGGTAGATATGTACATGAAGGCAGGGTAAAGTGACTAAGCATCAGGATAGACAATAACAAGGTATTTGAGGTAGATATGTACATGAAGGCAGGGTAAAGTGACTAAGCATCAGGATAGACAATAACAAGGTATTTGAGGTAGATATGTACATGAAGGCAGGGTAAAGTGACTAGGCATCAGGATAGATAATAATAAGGTATTTGAGGTAGATATGTACATGAAGGCAGGGTAAAGTGACAAGGCATCAAGATAGATCATATTAAGAGTAAAATAAAGAACAGACTAGCAGCAGCAAATGGAGAGTGTAAAAGTATGTGTGTGTTTTATGTGTGTGTGTGTGTGTGTGTGTGTGTGTGTGTGTGTGTGTGTGTGTGTGTGTGTGTGTGTGTGTGTGTGTGTGTGTGTGTGTGTGTGTGTACTGTGAATGTGAATGTATGTGTGTGGGTTTTGTGTGAGTGTTAATGTAGTGTGTACGAGTGTGTATATAGTATATACACTAAGTGTACAAAACATTAGGAACACCTTCCTAATATTGAGTTGCACCGCCCCAGTTGAACAAGAAAAACCCAGCAGCGTTTCAGTTCTTGACATAAACCGGTGCACCTGGCACCTATTACCATACCCCGTTTAAAAGGCACTTAAATCTTTTGCCTTGCCATGTCTCAATTGTCTCAAGGCTAAAAAATGTTTATTTAACCTGCCTCCTCCCCTTCATTTACACTAATTGAAGTATATTTAACAGTTGACATCAATAAGGGATCATAGCTTTCACCTGGATTCACCTGGTCAGTCTATGTCATGGAAAGAGCAGGTGTTCATAATGTTTGTACCCTCAGTGTATAGTCTTGTGAATGCATATAGTCAGTGGATAATAGGGTCAGCGCAGATAGTCCGGGTATCCATTTAATGAACTATCTAGTAGCCTTATGGCTATTTAGCAGTCTATTGGCTTGGGGGTAGAAGCTGTCTCAGAGCCTGTTGGTCCGAGAGCTCATGCTCTGGTACCATTTGCCAGATGGTAACAGAGTGAACAGTCTTTGGACATTTTTCAGGCATTCCTCTGACACTGCCTGATATATCACCTTTGAGAGCATCCTGACCGGTTGCATCACCGCCTGGTACGGCAACTGCTCAGCATCTGACCGTATTGCGCTACAGAGGGTAGTGCGTACAGCCCAGT
>NC_042978.1:43096384-43151384 GCF_901001165.1 Salmo trutta | reverse complement strand
ACTAGTTCCATGCAGGCTGACTGAGAGAACTAGTTCCATTCTGGCTGACTGAGAGAACTAGTTCCATTCTGGCTGACTGAGAGAACTAGTTCCATTCGGACTGACTGAGAGAACTAGTTCCATTCGGACTGACTGAGAGAACTAGTTCAATTCTGGCTGACTGAGAGAACTAGTTCAATTCTGGCTGACTGAGAGAACTAGTTCCATTCGGACTGACTGAAAAGACTAGTTCCATTCTGGCTGACTGAGAGAACTAGTTCCATTCTGGCTGACTGAGAGAACTAGTTCCATTCGGACTGACTGAAAAGACTAGTTCCATTCGGGCTGACTGAGAGAACTAGTTCCATTCGGGCTGACTGACAGGACTAGTTCCTAATTCCATTCGGGCTGACTGACATTTATAGTTCAATTTCGGCTAACTGACAGGACTATTTCCATTCGGGCTGACTGACCGGACTAGTTCCATTCGGACTGACTGAAAAGACTAGTTCCATTCTGGCTGACTGAGAGAACTAGTTCCATTCGGACTGACTGAAAAGACTAGTTCCATTTGGACTGACTGAAAAGACTAGTTCCATTCGGACTGACTGAGAGAACTAGTTCCATTCTGGCTGACTGAGAGAACTAGTTCCATTCTGGCTGACTGAGAGAACTAGTTCCATTCGGGCTGATTGAGAGAACTAGTTCCATTCTGGCTGACTGAGATAACTAGTTCCATTCGGACTGACTGAGAGAACTAGTTCCATGCAGGCTGACTGAAACGACTAGTTCCATTCGGACTGACTGAGAGAACTAGTTCTATTCGGACTGACTGAAAAGACTAGTTCCATTCTGGCTGACTGAGAGAACTAGTTCCATTCGGACTGACTGAAAAGACTAGTTCCATTCGGGCTGACTGAGGGAACTAGTTCCATTCGGGCTGACTGACAGGACTAGTTCCTAATTGCATTCGGGCTGACTGACGTTTATAGTTAAATTTCGGCTAACTGACAGGACTAGTTCCATTCGGGCTGACTGACAGGACTAGTTCCTAATTCCATTCGGGCTGACTGACATTTATAGTTCCATTCGGACTGACTGAAAAGACTAGTTCCATTCTGGCTGACTGAGAGAACTAGTTTCATTCGGACTGACTGAAAAGACTAGTTCCATTTGGACTGACTGAAAAGACTAGTTCCATTCTGGCTGACTGAGAGAACTAGTTCCATTCTGGCTGACTGAGAGAACTAGTTCCATTCGGACTGACTGAAAAGACTAGTTCCAATCTGGCTGACTGAGAGAACTAGTTCCATTCGGACTGACTGAAAAGACTAGTTCCATTCGGACTGACTGAAAAGACTAGTTCCATCCGGACTGACTGAAAAGACTAGTTCCATTCGGGCTGACTGACACAACTAGTTCCATTCGGACTGACTGAAAAGACTAGTTCCATTCGGACTGACTGAAAAGACTAGTTCCATTCGGGCTGACTGACAGGACTAGTTCCATTCGGGCTGACTGGCTGACTTGTTCCATTCTGGCTGACTGAGAGAACTAGTTCCATTCGGGCTGATTGAGAGAACTAGTTCCATTCTGGCTGACTGAGATAACTAGTTCCATTCGGACTGACTGAGAGAACTAGTTCCATGCAGGCTGACTGAAACGTCTAGTTCCATTCGGACTGACTGAGAGAACTAGTTCCATTCGGACTGACTGAAAAGACTAGTTCCATTCTGGCTGACTGAGAGAACTAGTTCCATTCGGACTGACTGAAAAGACTAGTTCCATTCGGGCTGACTGAGAGAACTAGTTCCATTCGGGCTGACTGACAGGACTAGTTCCTAATTGCATTCGGGCTGACTGACGTTTATAGTTCAATTTCGGCTAACTGACAGGACTAGTTCCATTCGGGCTGACTGACAGGACTAGTTCCTAATTCCATTCGGGCTGACTGACATTTATAGTTCCATTCGGACTGACTGAAAAGACTAGTTCCATTCTGGCTGACTGAGAGAACTAGTTTCATTCGGACTGACTGAAAAGACTAGTTCCATTTGGACTGACTGAAAAGACTAGTTCCATTCTGGCTGTCTGAGAGAACTAGTTCCATTCTGGCTGACTGAGAGAACTAGTTCCATTCGGACTGACTGAAAAGACTAGTTCCATCCGGACTGACTGAAAAGACTAGTTCCAATCTGGCTGACTGAGAGAACTAGTTCCATTCGGACTGACTGAAAAGACTAGTTCCATCCGGACTGACTGAAAAGACTAGTTCCATTCGGGCTGACTGACACAACTAGTTCCATTCGGACTGACTGAAAAGACTAGTTCCATTCGGACTGACTGAAAAGACTTGTTCCATTCGGACTGACTGAAAAGACTAGTTCCATTCGGGCTGACTGAGAGAACTAGTTCCATTCGGGCTGACTGACAGGACTAGTTCCTAATTCCATTCGGGCTGACTGACGTTTATAGTTCAATTCGGCTAACTGACAGGACTAGTTCCATTCGAGCTGACTGGCTGACTTGTTCCATTCGGGCTGACTGAGCGAACTAGTTCCATTCTGGCTGACTGAGAGAACTAGTTCCATTCGGGCTGACTGACAGGACTAGTTCCTAATTCCATTCGGGCTGACTGACGTTTATAGTTCAATTCGGCTAACTGACAGGACTAGTTCCATTCGAGCTGACTGGCTGACTTGTTCCATTCGGGCTGACTGAGAGAAATAGTTCCATTCGGGCTGACTGAGAGAACTAGTTCCATTCGGGCTGACTGACAGGACTAGTTCCTAATTCCATTCGGGCTGACTGACATTTATAGTTCAATTTCGGCTAACTGACAGGATTAGTTCCATTCGGGCTGACTGATAGGACTAGTTCCTAATTCCATTTGGGCTGACTGACATTTATAGTTAAATTTCGGCTAACTGACAGGACTAGTTCCATTCGGACTGACTGAAAAGACTAGTTCCATTCAGGTTGACTGACAGGACTAGTTCCATTCGTGCTGACTGAGAGAACTAGTTCCAATCGGGCTGAATCTCACCTCGTTGACTTGTTTCTTGTCCAGGTGGAACACCTGTCCAGAGCTGGTGGAGGCGATCTCTTCGTAGACCTTGTACCCGATGTGAGCCCGGTCATCACAGTCCCCTGTCAGCACAAACACCACCTACACACACACACATACACAAAACACAAAGGGCATCAGACTATAGACACAGCGGCAGAAATAAAGGAATGCAATATTTACATTTTAAACCACATTCAATCTTCTTCAACAATCTCTTCCAGATGTTCACAGCTGTACCTGAGACTGTTTCTGCTGGATGAGCTGCAGGACCTCCTGGGTCAGCTTGTAGTCTTTGGATCGGGCATCTGTGAAGACGTAAATGAAGGACCCTGGCAGGGAGATCTCCAGGGCGATCTTGATGGCGCCAATGCTCATTTCTGGGCAGTCTCCACCTCCCTGGTGACAGAACCATTAGGATGAGCCAAAACAAACCTATACAGCATGTTGGGTACGTTCACTATTACAGTGTTCTAGAACATTCTTGGCATTATGAAACAGAGCACTACATGGGAATTTTGCAAGAACACTTGATTCCACACCTATTTGTATTTAAAGCACATTGGAAACCATTAAGGATGAATGCAGTAATGACATAGAGTTTTTTTCCAATCTGTAATGCATACTGTAGATTAACAAGATTATAATTTAAACACATGAATAGCATGTCTATGAATCCTATAGACAGATTTGGACTGGGGACGAGAGGACTCTGAAATTGACTGATGTGTTGTCGATAAAGCTCCCGAGTGGCGCAGCGGTCTAAGGCACTGTATCTCAGTGCAAGAGGCATCACTACAGTCCCTGGTTTGATTCCAGGCTGTATCACATCTGGCCGTGATTGGGAGTCCCATAGAGCGGCGCACAATTGGCCCAGTGTCGTCCAGGTTTGGCCGGGATAGGCTGTCATTGTAAATAAGAATTTGGTCTTAACTGACTTGCCTAGTTAAATAAAGGTTAAATTAAAAAATAAATAGCATGGAGAGGTTGTTGATGATTGGTAATTTATTCTGCTAAATGTTAATGACTACTTACTGCATCCCAGTGACGTGCAAGCAGGGTAGGCAGAAAATCTGTTGTGAAATTATATTTAAAAAAAACAACAACAAAAATTGTTATCTAATGTTTTTGATTCTGGTGATTTTTCGCTCAAAATCTCTACATTTGCTGAAACTGCATCAAAATCTCAGGAAAGGCACCAGGGTATTCATGCCTTTTCCAGCCATTCAAATACATTCAAATCGTTGATGCCACGGCCGTTCCTGTGTCCAGTCACTGTTAATGGACAGGGTCAGCATAGGCCTCGCTGCTTTGCCTAGCTTGAAGCTTCATTCATTGCATTGAGACAATATCATATTTTGCGCATGCGTATTGCTTAAACATGTTGTGTGGGCATTGCCGGGGTACGCTGTGCACATTTGGACGTGTCTACATAATTTGGCGCTCGCATCCCTTGAACTGAATAAAGCTAGCTAGCAAAATCAACCTGAAAATTTGACACTATTGCACCTCAAAAATGTTCCAAGTTAGAATAATGTAATGAGCGCCATTTGGAAGGTTCGAAGAGTGGAGCGTCAACTACAATGAAAGTTAAGACCAAACAGAGGCAGTATACAGAAGCTCTACACACAAGACATGACATGACAGGCAGCCACCATCTCCCTCACTGCTAGCTGACAGGCAACCACCATCTCCCTCACTGCTAGCTGACAGGCAGCCACCATCTCCCTCACTGCTAGCTGACAGGCAACCACCATCTCCCTCACTGCTAGCTGACAGGCAACCACCATCTCCCTCGCTGCTAGCTGACAGGCAACCACCATCTCCCTCACTGCTAGCTGACATGCAACCACCATCTCCCTCACTGCTAGCTGACAGGCAGCCACCATCTCCCTCACTGCTAGCTGACAGGCAACCACCATCTCCCTCATTGCTAGCTGACAGGCAACCACCATCTCCCTCACTGCTAGCTGACAGGCAACCACCATCTCCCTCACTGCTAGCTGACAGGCAACCACCATCTCCCTCACTGCTAGCTGATTGTTTTGTCACATAAACTGAAATTAGGCAAACTATTACCATGCTTCTATGTCTGCATTGCTTGCTGTTTGGGGTTTTAGGCTGGGATTCTGTATAGCACTTTGTGACATTTGCTGATGTAAAATGGGCTTTATAAATACATTTGATTGATATTAGAATTTCAGCAACAAGGAAATTGTGGAGCGATTTCTGCATATTGCACCTTTAATATTTTTTACCCAAACTTTTACAACATTTGGACATTTTATTTTGCTTTGTAGATGTAATCAGAATGGGAAATACTTTTTGTGTTAGTGTGAAAATGGAACTGAAGGAGGCCTTGGGGATGTGTCTCAAATAGCCGTGGGCCTGCTGTTCTGCAGAATAAAATAATGGACATGGGGTTCTGCAGTGACTTCTACAACGCTGTCACCGAGAGGTTCAGCAGACAACTGGACTTAATTTACAAGTAAAGGTAGGCCTAAATGCATTCTCCTTTGCAATTTGCAGGTTAGGCTACTGTTGAATCGTGAGAAGAGACAACATCTCTTTGAATGCATTGAATTTATCAAGCCAGAATTTCGTTCTGATGTTTTGAACTGCATTTTCAGTCAAATAAAATCAAATGTTGGTGCAGCTGTAAAATCGTTTGAGGATCTGAGCACCCATGCCAAATACTTTTAGTCTCCTGAGGGGGAATTTGTTTTGTCGTGCCCTGTTCATGATTGACTTGGTGTGTTTGGACCATATTCATTTGTTGTTGATGTGGACGCCAAGGAACTTGAAACTCTCAGCCTGCTCCACTACAGCCCTGTTGATGAGAATGGGGGCGTGCTCAGTCCTGTTTTTCTTGTAGTCCACAATCTTCTCCTTTGTCTTGATTATGTTGAGGGAGAGGTTGTTGTCCTTGCACCACATGGTCAGGTCTCTGACCTCCTCCCTATAGGCTGTCTCATCATTGTCGGTGATCAAGCCTACCACTGTTGTGTCAGCAGCAAACTTAATGATGGTGTTGGAGTTGTGCCTGGCCATGCAGTCATGAGTGAACAGGGAGTACAGGAAGGGACTGAGCACGCACCCCTGAGGGGACCCCGTGTTGAGGATCAGCGTGGCAGATGTGTTGTTACCTACCCGTCAGGAAGTCTAGGATCCAGTTGCAGAGGGAGCTGTTTAGTCCCAGGGTCCTTAGCTTAGCGATGAACTTTGAGGGCACTATGGTGTTGAACGCTGAGCTGTAGTCAATGAATCGCATTCTCACATAGGTGTTCCTCTTGTCCAGGTGGGAAAGGGCAGTGTGGAGTGCAATAGAGATTGCATCATCTGTGGATCTGTTGGTGCAGGGTTTCTGGGATAATGGTGTTGATGTGAGCCATGACCAACCTTTCAAAGCATTTCATGGCTACAGACGTGAGTGCAACGGGCCGGTAGTCATTTAGGCAGGTTACCTTAGTGTTCTTGGGCACAGGGACAATGGTGGTCTGCTTGAAACATGTTGGTCTTACAGACTCGGACAGGGAGAGGTTGAAAATGTCAGTGAAGACACTTGCCAGTTGGTCAGCGCATGCTCGCAGTACACGTCCTGGTAATCCGTCTGGCCCAGTGGCCTTGGGAATGTTGACCTGTTTAAAGGTCTTACTCACATCGGCTGCGGAGAACGTGATCACACAGTCATCCGGAACAGTTGGTGCTCTCATGCATGTTTCACTGTTACTTGCCTCGGAGAGAGCATAGAAGTTATTTAGCTCGCCTGGTATGCTCGTGTCACTTGGCAGCTCGCGGCTGTGCTTCCCTTTGTAGTCTGTAATTGTTTGCAAGCCCTGCCACATCCGACGAGCGTCGGAGCCGGTCATTTCGACTGTTGATATGGACATTTCATTAGAATTGCCAGGGACCTCACAATACAATATTACCACCATAGTTAGGTGCCGATACGAAATGTAATGCAATTCTCAGGATTTTATATGTATTGCGATTCGATGCTGCAAATTTTTTGCGAATCGATATTCCAAACATATTGCTCACTATATGTCTGCTGCAGAAAGACAAGAGAGAGCATGAGAAATCAAGTTTTGATCAGTCATGTAAATAAAAATGCTGAAAACAAGTTGGTTCACTATTTAAAAAGAAATGGAGAACAAGCTATAGGTTGAAAAATACCAGAGTTTTGGCGCAGGCACAGCTGACTAGCGTTAGCTAACACTACCTTACAAATAATTGGAGTCAAATAGCGATATAATATGGTCCAAAAATAATATTGTTTCCCCCATTATTTCCACCATCCCCCATTTTTCCCCCATCCCCCATTCCCCCATCCCCCATTCCCCCATTTTTCCCCCATTCCCCCATCCCCCATCCCCCATTCCCCCATCCCCCATTCCCCCATCCCCCATTCCCCCATCCCCCATTCCCCATTCCCCCATTCACCATTCCACCATCCCCCATCGCCCATTCCCCCATCCCCCATTCCCCCATCCCCCATTCCCCCATCCCCATCCCCCATTCCCCAATCCCCATCCCCCATTCCCCCATTCCCCCATCCCCCATTCCCCATTCCCCCATCCCCCATTCCCCCATATTCAGATGAAATGTGTCTATATATTCGTATTTTAGTGCCACATATCAGTTGTTACTGTGGATGCTACATCGGCCTATGGCTGAGGTGATTTGAGCAGTGTGTAATTTTGCAGGATTAAATCACATCCAGCCATGATTGGGAGTCCCATAGGGTGGCATACAATTGGCCCAGCATCGTCCAGGTTTGGCCCGTTGTAGGCCATCATTGTAAATTAGAATTTGTTCTTAACTGACTTGCCTAGTTAAATAAAGGCTAAATAAAAAATGTCAACATTTAAAATATGCTGCCATCAGAGGCTATCGCTTGTGTATCTTGGCTACATTGGTATTTACATTTGGTTAGATTTTGGGTAAATTTCAGTTAATAGCCTATGTCATTCTGGTTGTTGTACGGTGAACTTGGGCTTCATCAAGATTTATTTGTGAGTAAATCTGGCTTTGATAATACCCTGTGCTTACTCTGCCACCGGCCTCACCGCACGCCACTGCTGCATGCCATTATCTAGCTTTATAAAAGCTTTATGTAGCATTTATGAGGACTCTTGGCCAATCAGTGTATTACCATAGGGGTCTTTTCATAATGATATAATTAAGCAATAAGGCACGAGGGGGTGTGGTATATGGCCAATATACCATGGCTAAAGGCTATTCTTAAGCACGACGCAACGCGGAGTGCCTGGATACAGTCCTAAGCTGTGGTATATAGGCCATATACCACAAACCCCCGAGGTGCCTCATTGCTATTATAAACTGGTTATCAAAGTAATTAGAGCAGTAAAAATAAATGGTTTGACATGCGGGGCGGCAGGTAGCCTAGTGGTTAGAGAGTTGGGCCAGTAAACAAAAGGTTGCAACATCAAATCCTAGAGCTGACAAGGTAAAAATCTGTTGTTCTGCCCCTGAACATGACAGTTAACCCACTGTTCCTTGGCTGTCATTGAAAACAAGAATTTGTTCTTAACTGACTTGCCAAGTTAAATCAAGGTTAACAAAAAATACCTATGATATATCATGACTGTCAGCCAATCAGCATTCAGGGTTCAAACCACCCAGTTTATAATGATATACACTACTGTTCAAAAGTTTGGGGTCAGTCAGAATGTCCTTGTTTTTGAAAGAAAACCAAATTTTTTGTCCATTAAAATAACATCAAATTGATCAGAAATACAGTTTAGACATTGTTAATGTTGTACCCGCAAAACAGCAGTCTCAACGTCAACAGTGAAGAGTCAACTCTTCACAGTTCCTCTGTCCAGTGTCTGTGTTATTTTGCCCATCTTAATCTTTTCTTTTTATTGGCCAGTCTGAAATATGGCTTTTTCATTGCAATTCTGCCTTGAAGGCCAGCATCCCAGAGTCACCTCTTCACTGTTGACGTTGAGACTGGTGTTTTGCGGGTACTATTTAATGAAGCTGCCATTTGATGACTTCTCAAACTAGAAAATCTAATGTACTTGTCCTCTTGCTCAGTTGTGCACCGGGGCCTCCCACTCCTCTTTCTATTCTGTTAGAGCCAGTTTGCGCTGTTCTGTGAAGGGAGTAGTACACAGCGTTGTACGAGATCTTCAGTTTCTTGGCAATTTCTCGCATGGAATAGCCTTCATTTCTCAGAACAAGAATAGACTGACGAGTTTCAGAAGAAAGTTCTTTGTTTGAGACTGTAATCAAACCCACAAATGCTGATGCTCCAGATACTCAACTAGTCTAAAGAAGGCCAGTTTTATTGCTCCTTTAATTAGAACAACAGTTTTCAGCTGTGCAACATAATTGCAAAAGGGTTTTCTAATGGTCAATTAGCCTTTTAACATGATAAACTTGGATTAGCTAACACAACATGCCATTGGAACACAGGAGTGATGGTTGCTGATAATGGCCTCTGTACGCCTATGTAGATATTCCATTAAAAATCAGCAGTTTCCAGCTACAATAGTCATTTACAACATTAACCATGTCTACACTGTATTTCTGATAAGTGTTATGTTATTTTAATGGACAAACAAATAGCTTTTCTTTCAAAAACAAGGACATTTCTAAGTGACCCCAAACTTTTGAACGTTAGTGTACATATATAGCGTTTGATAGGTTTGACATTAACTGAAATAATATATTATATTCTGCTGTCCACCTTAAAGTCTCTTACATTTGCCTCTTATTCTCTGTTGCTGTCTCTCCACCCACCCCCCCACTCTCTCACTCACCTCTATCCATCTCCCCTCCCCCCCTCGCTCTCTCTCTCTATTCCTCACTCTCTATCGCACTCTTTCTTCCCCCCTCTCTCTGTGGGGTCGGGGGAGCTGTCCTCTGGAGCATTCTAGGAGGCACGTGTCTGTCTGAGGGGAGCACTGGATGCCAGGAGGAACATCTGGAACTGACTGATCCCTGTTTCCAGACCAGAGGGACGGAATGTGAGGAGAACTCCTCTCCTCCGCTCCCTAACACCCCCACCCTCCGTCAAAGCCAGGTCGCAGTTGCAAATGAGAACTTGTTCTCAAATAGCCTACCTGGTTAAATAAAGGTGAAATAAAAATCTAAAAGAATCCCCCACACCCTCCCACCCCCGTACCAATAACCCTATCACCCACTGTATGTGTACTCTCATTCCCCTCTACAGTAACAAATTATGGGACCGAACAGAAGGTACTATATACCGCACCAGCTGATCTCAACAACCAACCTGAGGTTAGCCTACTGGATATTGAAAGGGCTGACCCAATGATGTATATAAACAATGTATGTACAGCTATGGAGCTGACCCATATAAGAGGTTCACTACATCAGAGTTGAACTGTATTACATTAGATGTCATCTACATACAACTACATGAGATAGTCCAAAAACTAATCAGTTCTTTAACCTGGTCCCAGCCTAGAGCAGCAGAGCGATGACAGGTGACAACCGGGGTGAGGAGAGGATAGCCTAGCATAGTCCTGTAAAAGGAAGCTCATGGATCTCTATGGGGGTACTGTGTTGCCCAGAACAACCCACTCACACGCCAAACACAAGCTAGCACACGCCAAGGATGTACAAGCACATGGCAAGTATGTCCCCTCGCAGGGCAGCTAGCTGCAGTATCTGAACGATAGCCACTGGTTTCACCTCAGAGCTCCTTTCGCTCCCAGACACAAATTACTCTTCTGTCAGTGGTCTGCTCAGATACTGATACTGCTGAGAGACAAATCTGGGTTTCAGTGAAGCACTTTAGCAGCATTGTTCAAATAATGGATTACCATATAGAGAGGTGATAACCACCAATCGCAAGACAACTTCCTCCCTCTCTTCCCTTCCTCTGAGCGATTGCAGGAGAATTTGGATTTCGCGTTGCTCTGTTTGGCTCTCTGACTCAGTTGATTATTTTTTGTTTAGATATGTGTTTGTTTAGATATGTGTTATTTCTGTTTAGATAATGTGAGGTCCCTCCCACTCGGTCTGCCAAATTATTTCTCTTTGCTCTTGTTTTCCTTAATATGATGTTGGTGGGCGGAGCTGGAAGGGTCATCAGCGAAATAGGACACCTGTTCTCAGGTGTGTCCCGGGGATAAATACACCTTCCCCTAATACATCGAGGAGACTCTCTCCACGCAGACACACTGTTGGTTTTGGTTGTGGCATTTTGGGGCTTCTTTGTGTTAGTTTGTTTTGGCACCTCTCAACACCCCTCATTATCACCATCTATGCACGCAGCCACTCACTTACACTACCGACTACACACACCATTGTTAATTGTGTATAGTTTACTTTATTTAATAAATATGTTTGTCATTTCCTTATCTCCGCGTTGTCTCCCTCTTTGTTACGGGCTATGAGCCGGTTCGTAACAATATGTGTTTGTTTAGATATGTGTTATTTTTGTTTAGATATGTTATTTCTGTTTAGATATGTGTTTGTTTAGATATGTGTTATTTTTGTTTAGATATGTTATTTCTGTTTAGATATGTGTTTGTTTAGATATGTGTTATTTTTGTCTAGATATGTTATTTCTGTTTAGATATGTGTTTGTTTAGATATGTGTTATTTTTGTCTAGATATGTTATTTCTGTTTAGATATGTGTTTGCGATGGCTATGGAAAATAAGTAAGGAAAACAAACCAAGGTTTCACGGGAATGTTGTTATGTGTCACGGTCGTCGTCGGTTATGGAGGACCAAAACGCAGCAGGTATGTGTATGCTCATCTTGAGATTTATTAACTTCCAAAATGAACGTAAAAAATAACAAAACAAAAGAACGAACGAACGAACAACTACAAACAGTCTGGCCAAGCAAAGCTCAACACAGAACAATCACCCACAAATACCAAACACAAACACACCCTACTATATGGGACTCTCAATCAAAGGCAGATAGACAACACCTGCCTTCAACTGAGAGTCCCAACCCCAATTAACCAAACATAGACATACACTCACTAGACTCCACATAGAAATACCTAAACATAAACCAAAACCCGGAATTACTAAATCCAACAACCTTTTAACAAAACACACCACCCTGAACCACATAAAACAAATACCCTCTGCCACGTCCTGACCAAACTACAAAACAATTAACCTTATACTGGCCAGGACGTGACAGTACCCTCCCCTTAAAGGTGCTACCCCGGAAGCACCTTAACAAAAAATAACCCCAAGCAACACCCAAAAGAAAAATTCCCCTTTTCTAAAGGGACGGAAGGGAGGGTGGCTGCCGTCAACGACGGCACTGTGCTACACCCCCCCTCCCCAACCCACCTATTTCTGGAGGTGGCTCCGGCTCAGGCCGTTCCAGTCTGGGCAGTCTGGCAACTCGGGACAGTCTGGGCAGTCTGGCAACTCGGGGCAGTTCAGGGCAGTCTGGCCACTCCGGCAGTTCAGGGCAGTCTGGCCACTCCGGCAGTTCAGGGCAGTCTGGCCACTCCGGCAGTTCAGCGCAGTCTGGCCACTCCGGCAGTTCAGCGCAGTCTGGCCACTCCGGCAGTTCAGCGCAGTCTGGCCACTCCGGCAGTTCAGCGCAGTCTGGCCACTCCGGCGACTGTTGACTGGCGGGCAGCTCCGACGACTGTTGACTGGCGGGCAGCTCCGACGACTGTTGACTGGCGGTGCTGGGTTTACGCACTTGAAGGCTAGTGCGGGGAGCGGGAACAGGACGAGTCGGACTGGGTTGACGCACTTCCGGGTCCGCACGAGAGACAGGAGCTGGAAACCCAGGGCTATGGAGGCGCACAGCCGGTCTAGATCTTACCTCCTGCACAACCCGCCTTGGCTGGATGGAACTAGTAGCCCTGTACGAGCGGGGTGCTCGTACAGGGCAGACTGGGCTGTGCAGGGGCCTGATGGTAGCCGTGCGTAGAGCGGGAGTTGGGTAGCCTGGTCCTCGGAGGCGTACCGGCGACCAGATGCGCTGCGCAGGCATCCTCCTACCAGGCTGGATGCCCGCTCTAGCACGGCACCTGCGAGGGGCTGGAATAACTCGCACCGGACTGTGCGTGCGTATGGGCGCTGAGTGCGCTTCTCAGCGAAACATAGCGCTAACCACCCCATACGCTCCTCCATATAACCACGGGTAGCTGGCTTCCGGCTCTTCCTACGCCTAGCCAAACTACCCGTGTGCCCCCCCAAAAAACTTTCTTGGGGGTGCCTCTCGTGCTTCTCCCTCAGCGCGTCTCTGGCCTCGTACCACCGCCTCTCTGCCTTGGCTGCCTCAATTTCCCACTGCGGGCGGCGATACTCCCCAGCCTGGTGCCAAGGTCCGGCCCCGTCCAGAACTTCCTCCCAAGTCCACTTCTCCCGCCAGTCCAACTCGAAATCCGTCTGCTCCTTCCTCTGCTGCTTGGTCCTTGAGTGGTGGGTGATTCTGTCACGGTCGTCGTCGGTTATGGATGAGCATACAGGTATGTGTATGCTCATCTTGAGATTTATTAACTTCCAAAATGAACGTACAAAATAACAAAACAAAAAAACGAACGAACAACTACAAACAGTCTGGCCAAGCAAAGCTCAACACAGAACAATCACCCACAAATACCAAACACAAACACACCCTACTATATGGGACTCTCAATCAAAGGCAGATAGACAACAACTGCCTTCAACTGAGAGTCCCAACCCCAATTAACCAAACATAGACATACACTCACTAGACTCCACATAGAAATACCTAAACATAAACCAAAACCCGGAATTACTAAATTCAACAACCTTTTAACAAAACACACCACCCTGAACCACATAAAACAAATACCCTCTGCCACGTCCTGACCAAACTACAAAACAATTAACCTTATACTGGCCAGGACGTGACATTATGCATCCAGTATGGTCAACTTTCAGACAAACACAAAGGCAACAGCTCTGTATAACTGAGGGCTTTAAGATCTATATGATCAATGTTCTGATCTATAGAAGGGTCCACAATCTAAAATGTCAGAGGTCATAAACTCCTGAACCCACCTGGACGTACAGCTCCCTCAGTTCAAACTGAAACTTCTTCGGATCCGTTGTGATGGTTACCGGTCCTATTTCTGCAAAGAAACAAGATACATTAAACATTACAGACAGCCAGAACATGATGCATAGTGTTTTAGACTAATAGCCCTATTAGAATGAATAATTGACATAGTTTCTTGGTCTGAATTCCTGACTGTGGCCAAATATTTGTGCAGACGTCCAAGTTCAAATGTCACAGTTTAAACTGGTGTGACAGGGAGCTTCCTGTAAACACTCAGGAAACCAGATCCATCCCTCCACACTGTGTGTGTTTGTGATGAGAGGGAAGAGATTTCCATTTTGTATCTTCAAATGGGCTATGCTGAAATGAGGCCCTTTTCGGCTCTAAATATTTGCCCATTCACACACGTATGCACAGTATCCGGGAGGGCAGTGTCTGGGTAGGCGCGCCATGCAGGCACCGAGGAGTTGCTTTGGAATTGATAAGGAGACCCCAGCTCTGGAGAAACTTCAATGCCCTCTTTCACAAGCCTATCATGGCTCACATGGCCTTTCTCATGTGCCTATCCCAACTACGATTAGAGGGTCCATGAAACACAAGGAAGTGGAACTTATAATAACTTGGAACATGAAAATCTGTTATTGTGAGGTCAACATAACTCGACGACAGATCAAAGGCTTGCATGGTAGAGGAGTTTTAATAGTCAACCGCAATCATTTTCAAGTCATCATGAGACAAAGAACATGGCAGTTGAACCACATTTCACATGGTTTACTTGGTACAATATGCTAGTTCATTTTCAGATAAAAAAATCGAGCAAAAGCATAGGACTGAGGAAAAAGTCCAGAATGATACTCTGACTGAGCCGATTGGAGGCCAAGTCATTCTCATAAAAAATGCTTATGGAAACCTACTAACATTTCACCTCTAAATGAATGCTCCACATGTTGCAACTCTTTCAAACTGATTTCCAGCCTGAACACAACACACGGAATGGATGGGCTGATCCTAGCTGTGGAACTCCACTGCTAACACCATCCAATAAAGGCCTGTCTCACGGCAACCCCCACTGACACTAATTGGCAATGGCTCCGTTACAAAAGGCCAACATGTTCTCATTAACAATGTTCCCGTTCCCCTCCCTCCACCTCTACCCTTCCTTCATCCCTGCATCCCTCCTCTCCTCCCCCAGGCAGTCAGCTGTTCTGCAGCTCTGGGGGAAGACCTTACGGCTCAGGTATGCTCTTGTGTCATGGCCAGCCGGGGTTCGGCGTGAGGACATCCTTCGGCTTCGCCGGTTATAAAAACAGTTATAAAAGCCCCAGAGGGTGAGTGACATCAGCATGCACCTTTTTTCTCCAACTCTGTTCTACAGTCAGCGTTGGTTGGTCGGTAGTCGAAGCGCTTCTTCTAAGCTCACTTGTGTTTGTCTTTTTTTCAGTCTCATCAAAATGTTAAACTATAAACAATTAGCTTTATTTTCAGGACCAGGATTGTTCTGACTTCCAAGAATGCCTGAATGGCTTCGCCTTGCTTTTCTGGTTGGCTGGATGCAAGTTTCCCCATCCAATTATTTCAGATTTACAGGAGTGCAAGTTTCACCATGGCACGGACTGTAGAGATATGTTGGCAAATGAAAATTATTCAAATATGGCAAATTCTTGTGTTCTATCCATGCTGGCTTTCGCGGGCTACCTGAGACATGAAACAGATAGGTGGGAGGGCAAATGTAGGCTATTAATGCGGAATTTGCATAAATGGATAATGGAATCACTTCAACCACTTCGTTTTTTTCCGACATTCTGTATTTTTGTGGATTTATTTATATTTTTAGGTGTGGCGTAATTACAGTAGGTCCAGTGGTTTTTATTGACGCAAGACAGTTGAATGGAAACGCACCGTAGCAGGTAATTGTTGCATCTACTTTCCATGCCAACTGTCTAAACGTCAACAACAAAATCACAGGAGAAGTTAATGGAAACATAGCTACTGAGAATTCTGGCCAGGCCTCTGCACTAGCGCCACCTACTGGGAGGGTTGACTGAAACAAAGAGCCACAGAAGTGCCAAGGGGTCAAAAACCTACAAATTACTTTCACAACAGAAATTACAGGCCAGGGGGCGTTCTACTCTGACGATAAGGTAAGAGCTGGTGATAGGTCTGACTGATACATCCTAGAAATGCTTTTTTTCTTCTTTTTTTTTACTCAGATATTTCATGAAACAGGGCAAAGGGCAAATCTCCACTTCTCGACAGAAGAATATTGAGGCCAATTCCGTTTCAACATCTACACATTCTTACATTAGTTTTATATAATGTTAAGCTTTTAAAGTCAACACAACTCTGCACCATACATCCTGGCAACCGAAAGATCTGAGGAAATTTAATTGCTAATAATCAGCAATATTTCTTTGATGTTTATTTTCACAGCAAATAACATCACTCTTCCTTATGAAAGCACTGTACAAACAAATACTTTTAAAATTCTTTAATAATGTATAATATAACAAGCCGAGAGGGATCTAGATTTTGGCAGTTGTGGAGAGAGAGAAGGAACATTTGGGCCGATCAAAGAAAGACGCCTTTTAGCTAGCTCCGAACAGAACTGCCTGCTATGCTCGGGAAAAGAGGGGGAGGAGCAGACTGACGGGCCGAGAAAGGAGAACAAAATGCAAGGAAATCAAGACAGCAGATGTAGCAGCTGTACAGATAAACTCATCCAAATCAAATCAAAGTTTATTTGTCACATGCGCCGAATACAACAGTGAAATGCTTACTTACAGGCTCTAACCAATAGTGCAAAAAAGGTATTAGGTGAACAATAGGTAGGTAAAGAAATAAAACAACAGTAAAAAGACAGGCTATATACAGTAGCGAGGCTATAAAACAAGCGAGGCTACATACAGACACCGGTTAGTCAGGCTTATTGAGGTACGTACATGTAGATATGGTAAAAGTGACTATGCATATATGATGAACAGAGAGTAGCAGTAGCGTAAAAGAGGGGTTAGCGGTTGGTGGGTGGGACACAATGCAGATAGCCCGGTTAGCCACTGTGCGGGAGCACTGGTTGGTTGGCCCAATTGAGGTAGTATGTACATGACCGTATAGTTAAAGTGACTATGCATATACGATAAACAGAGAGTCGCAGCAGTGTAAAAAGATGGGAGGGGGGCCACACAATGCAAATAGTCCGGGTAGCCATTTGATTACCTGTTCAGGAGTCTTATGGCTTGGGGGTAAAAACTATTGAGAAGCCTTTTTGTCCTAGACTTGGCACTCCGGTACCGCTTGCCATGCGTTAGTTGAGAGAACAGTCTGTGACTGGGGTGGCTGGGGTCTTTGACCATTTTTAGGACCTTCCTCTGACACCGCCTTGTGTAGAGGTCCTGGATGGCAGGCAGCTTAGCCCCAGTGATGTACTGGGCCGTACACACTACCCTCTGTAGTGCCTTGTGGTCAAAGGCCGAGCAGTTGCCGTACCAGGCAGTGATGCAACCAGTCAGGATGCTCTCGATGTTGCAGCTGTAGAACCTTTTGAGGATCTCAGGACCCAAATCAAATCTCTTCACAACTGTCTTGGTGTGTTTGGACCATTCTAGTTTGTTGTTGATGTGGACACCAAGGAACTTGAACCTCTCAACCTGCTCCACTACAGCCCCGTCGATGAGAATGGGGGCGTGCTCGGTCCTCCTTTTCCTGTAGTCCACAATCATCTCCTTAGTCTTGGTTACGTTGAGGGATAGGTTGTTATTCTGGCACCACCCGGCCAGGTCTCTGACCTCCTCCCTATAGGCTGTCTCATCGTTGACAGTGATCAGGCCACTGTTGTGTCGTCTGCAAACTTAATGATGGTGTTGGAGTCGTGCCTGGCCATGCAGTCGTGGGTGAACAGGGAGTACAGGAGGGGACTGAGCACGCACCCCTGGGGAGCTCCAGTGTTGAGGATCAGCGTGGCAGATGTGTTGCTACCTACTCTCACCACCTGGGGGCAGCCCGTCAGGAAGACCAGGATCCAGTTGCAGAAGGAGGTGTTTAGTCCCAGGATCCTTAGCTTAGTGATGAGCTTTGAGGGTACTATGGTGTTGAACGCTGAGCTGTAGTCAATGAGTAGCATTCTCACATAGGTGTTCTTTTTGTCCAGGTGGAAAAGGGCAGTGTGGAGTGCAATAGAGATTGCATCATCTGTGGATCTGTTTGGGCGGTATGCAAATTGGAGTGGGTCTATGGTTTCGGGGATAATGGTGTTGATGTGAGCCATAACCAACCTTTCAAAGCACTTCATGGCTACAGACGTGAGTGCTACGGGTCTGTAGTCATTTAGGCAGGTTGCCTTTGTGTTCTTGGGCACAGGGACTATGGTGGTCTGCTTGAAACATGTTGGTATTACAGACTTAATCAGGGACATGTTGAAAATGTCAGTGAAGAAACCTGCCAGTTGGTCAGCATATGCCCGGAGCACACGTCCAGGTAATCCGTCTGGCCCCGCAGCTTTGTGTATGTTGACCTGTTTAAAGGTCTTACTCACGTCGGCTACGGAGAGCGTGATCACACAGTCGCCTGGAACAGCTGATGCTCTCATGCATGCCTCAGTGTTGCTTGCCTCGAAGCGAGCATAGAAGTGATTTTAGCTCGTCTGGTAGGCTCGTGTCACTTGGCAGCTCTCGGCTGTGCTTCCCTTTGTAGTCTGTAATAGTTTGCAAGCCCTGCCACATAAGACGAGCATCGGAGCCAGTGTAGTATGAATCAATCTTAGCCCTGTATTGACGCTTTACCTGTTTGATGGTTCGTCGCAGGGCATAGCAGGATTTCTTGTAAGCTTCCGGGTTAGAGTCCCGCACCTTGAAAGCGGCAGCTCTACCCTTTAGCTCAGTGCAAATGTTGCCTGTAATCCATGGTTCTGGTTGGGGTATGTACGTACAGTCACTGTGGGGACGACGTCCTCGATGCACTTATTCATAAAGCCAGTGACTGATGTGGTGTACTCCTCAATGCCATCGGAAGAATCCCGGAACATGTTCCAGTCTGGGATAGCAAAACAGTCCTGTAGTTTAGCATCTGCTTCATCTGATCACTTTTTTATAGACCGAGTCACTGTTGCTTCCTGCTTTAATTTTTGCTTGTAAGCGGGAATCAGGAGGATAGAGTTGTGGTCGGATTTACCAAATGGAGGGCGAGGGAGAGCTTTGTACGCGTCTCTGTGTGTGGAGTACAGGTGATCTAGAATTTTTTTCCCTCTGGTTGCACATTTAACATGTTGATGGAAATTTGGTAGAACTGATTTAAGTTTCCCTGCATTAAAGTCTCCGGCCACTAGAAGCGCCTCCTCTGGGTGAGTGGTTTCCTGTTTGCTTATTTCCTTGTACAGCTGACTGAGTGCGGTTTTAGTGCCAGCATCTGTCTGTGGTGGTAAATAAACAGCCACGAAAAGTATACCTGAAAACTCTCTAGGCAAGTAGTGTGGCCTGCAATTTATCACAATATACTCTACTTCAGGCGAGCAAAATCTAGAGACCTCCTTAGATTTCGTGCACCAGCTGTTGTTTACAAATATGCACAGACCGCCCCCCCCTCGTCTTACCGGAGTGTGCTGTTCTATCTTGCCGGTGCAGCGTATATCCCGCTAGCTGAATATCCATGTCGTCATTCAGCCACGATTCCGTGAAACATAGGATATTACAGTTTTTGATGTCCCGTTGGTAGGATGTTCGTGATCGGACCTCGTCTAGTTTATTGTCCAATGATTGCACGTTGGCGAGTAGTATTGACGGTAACGGCAGCTTTCCCACTCGCCTTTTTCTGGTCCTGACCAGGCATCCGACTCTTTGTCCTCTGTACCTGCGTCGCTTCTCTTGCAAATAACGTGGATGTCGGTCCTGCCGGGTGTTTGGAGGATGTCTTGTGCGTCTTGTTTGTTGAAGAAAAAATCTTTGGTGAGTGGTCGCTGTCCTGATATCCAGAAGCTCTTTTTTGCCATAAGATATGGTGGCAGAAACATTATGTACAAAATAAGTTACAAATAACGCGAAAAAAACCCAAATAATAGCACAATTGGTTGGGCGCCCGTAGAACTGCTGCCATTTCTTCCGGCGCCATTTTAACAAAGCCTTTTGACTTCTTAAAAATGGCAGAAAGGTAACACTATATGGTGCCCCGACTCCGTATACATTCAGTCATCTACTGAACATAGCTAGCTAACTAGCCTGTTAAACCAAATACACATCTGGACTCCCGCTTTCTCCCGTTGTGCTATTTACAGACAAACACGTGACTGGCTCAACTGTTCTGGGGAACGACGTTAAGCTTCATAATGTAAAATAATGTGACAGGTGAAATGAAGAACGCGATCTGCTTTATCTCCAAATGTATTACACAAGTTGACGTCAGGCTTTTACTTCATAAAAAGTAGCTACGAATATTCAAATGTATTGAAAAACTTAAAATAAATTGTTTAAACGATATTGATGGTATTGAGAAACCATCCCTTGGCTATTTCCAAATACCCCGGTTTACGGTATACTGCTCAAGCTTAGTCAAGTAACCCGGTATATAGTAGGGCTCCCGAGTGGCGCAGTGGTCTAAGGCATTGCATCTCAGTGCTAGAGGTGTCATTACAGAAGCTGGTTCAATCCTGGGCTGTATTACAACCGGCTGTAATTGGGCAGTGCACAATTGTCCAGGTTAGGGGAGGGTTTGGCTGGGATAGGCCGTCATTGTAAAATAAGATTTTGTTCTTTAACTGACGTGCCTAGTTAAATCAAAGGGAGTCTATTTCTGCTCTCTGTTATTCCTTATTGAATCGTCATGTTTGGTGTGACTGAGTGACAAGGAGCTGACAAGATAGCAGAAACAGATCTGGGACCAGGCTAAGGTACAGCTACTTTGGCCCAACCTCTACATACCGGTACAGTACATGGTGTAACGGAAGGCACACCAAAGCCGTGGCTCTTCTGCTCTGATAACTAGACCAGGGGTGAAATGATTCATAAAGAAACTTCTCTGGTCCACGGGGGTCACAGAGTCTGCTTGTTTAAGCCCTTAAGCCTTTTATTCAGAGACTCATTTAGACTTATATAGGCCACCATTGTGTGTCCCAGTAAAGATGCTCATGTTCTGATCATCTTTTTCATTAGAAAGAAAAATAAGACAGTGGTGATGTTCCAGTGTTCACTTCAGCAGTTAGTACTGGGTCAGCCTCTCAGCCATTAGACATAAGACAGGAAGAGGTTTTAGTGTTTTCTCTCTGTGATGATAAAGAACACATCGGTCGGTGGGTTAGTGGCGTAAACAGGGACACATGTGTGAACTCAGTCTGAAGGAATGCTCTGAAGTCTGACCAGAGAGATTAAAAAAAGGAGAGAGAGAATCCACCCTAAACAATGGGCCAAATGTTGATCTGCTCAGAAGAACATCTCTCATCCTTTTCTCTACTTTCTTTGTCTTGAGAGTGTAAGAGACAGGCGGAGGATGATTCAAGTTGCATGAGGTAAACAAATGAAAACAGATGACTCTGGTTCCAGTTGTTGTTGTTTCTTGTAAACCTTTGCATTCTCATCATGTTTATCTGAGGTAATGCTAGTTAGCCAAATTAGCGTACCCTGCAAATCCCATGCATGCTTAAACACTAACAGAGAGGCTAATGGGATGGAACAAACTGGGCAGCTTTCCAGCGCAATCTTAATTTCACCTCCTCCGAAGTTACATACACACAAACACCCACACGCATGAACATGCACAGAGACACACAATCTCAGACACACACACATAATGCACCTCCTATGACATTCAGCTTGGGCTAATTTACTGGGAATCACTCTCACATTAGTCCGTTGAACGTCTCATTCGGACTGGATATTTCCACATGGAAAAAATGGCAGCCAGGGAATTTTGAAGACCCATCCATAGAAAGGTCAGTCATTATTGTATTTATTTTCAATCCAATGTGTGTGTTTGTTTAAATACTAAGTGTTTCCCAGGCTTCCAGGAGTTTGAAAATGTCAAGAAACTCAAAATAGAGTGTAACAAAAGCCCCTTTAGCCCAGACACTCTTCCTCCTTCCTGTGTACAAGACAAGTCCAAAAATGTCACACTGACTAGAGCAGTCTGGGAAACTAATATCAAACTCCCCTCACCACAGACACCCTCCGTCTCAGACCCCTCCCCACCCCCTCGCCACATGCAAGAGTTTATATAGCTGTGGAAGCATTCACATTAACAGCATAGAACATTTGTTTTCATTTTTTTACATTCCTCAAGGCGAAGCTCTGGACGTCCGAATGTACAATTACTGCTCTCTATAAAAGGAACAAATGACAGAGCTCCACAAACAAGCAGTGTGACAATATGACAAATCAGTGACCGCAAGGACCCCTAATCTTAACCTTCGGTCCAACCATGATCAGCTCTGTGGTTAGTGGTTACACTGTGGCCATAGATAAACTCAAGAAAGACATTCAGAAGGCGATTCTGAATTGTTTTTGGGACAGGTTTAATGACATGAGGTTTAATTATGTGGTTTAATGACGTGGTTTAATGATATGTGGATTAATGATATGTGGTTTAATGATATGTGGTGTAATGATATGTGGTTTAATGACGTGGTTTAATGACATGGGTTAATGACATGTGGTTTAATGACGTGGTTTAATGACATGTGGTTTAATGACGTGGTTAATTACCACTGTGTGAGTAGCCTTCTACCCCAGATATAATGGAAACATATGGTACGGTATGCCATAATCTCTATTTAAACAAAAGCACTCCTCAAATGGTACAACACACACACACACACACACACACGCACACACACACACACACACACACACGCACACACACACACGCACATACACTCCTTGCGCTCTCTCTTTCTCTCACTGGACACAGACGTCAGTTCAAAGTCTAGTATTGAGTCTAGACCCAAGTTGGGTGAAAAAAAATACATTCCAGAAATTCCTTTAAGTTGATGGCTTTTTGCAAATCCAATCAGTTTTCAAAGTTGATACAACGTCATCACATTGCATTTCTTTTGTTGAAATGATGTGGTAACAACATTAGTTTTTTACAATCACTTTGGCACTAAATTTCAGAACCTTGATGTCATTTTTCAAAACTCTAGATACAAATCTCACAACCGATGATCAAAATGCAAATTTTTCAAAACTCTAACACTTTTTCCAATTGCTTGGATACAATACACATAAAGCTAAGATCATTTGTTCATTGAACTAAAATCACCTGTTCAAAATGACACAACTTAACATCAAAATATTACCATTTCAAAATACAATTCACACATTACATCTGAGATAACTGTCTGTTCATTTCATTACAATGATCTATCAATTGACATAACTGCCCAAAATGATAAGTAACTGCGCCTAATACAACAGGTGTAGACCTTACAGTGAAATGCTTACTTACAAGCTCCTAACCAACAATGCCGTTAAAAAAAATATGGATAAGAATAAGAAATAAAAGTAACAAGTAATTAAAGAGCAAAATAACAATTGTGAGACTATATACAGCAGGGTACCGGTACAGAGTAAATGTGCGGGGGCACCGGTCAGTTGAGATAATATGTACATGTAGGTAGAGTTATTAAAGTGACTATGCATAGATGATAACAACAGAGAGAAGCAGCGGTGTAAAAGGGGGGGGGGCAATGTAAATAGTCTGGGTAGCCATTTGATTACCGTAAATTCCGGACTATAAGCCGCAACTTTTTTCCCAGCTTTGAACCTCGCGGCTTAAACAATGACGCGGCTAATATATGGATTTTTCCCGCTTTCAATTTTTTTCTCCAAAAAAACACATTCTGTGACGTGCTCAGTTTTTTGGCGGCATGAAGCTTTCATTAGACCTATGAAATTGCCGAACCAGTTAAGGTCAAACAACTTTTTTGTTTACTGTTTAGATTAAATCGAGCGCTCTCAAACTTCCCATCATTCTGATTACGGTAGTCATTTTGTCACCCTCATCATGGCAAAGACACGGAGAAATGCATATGATGCAGCTTTCAAGTTGAAGGCGATTGATCTGGCTGTTGGAAAAGGAAATAGAGCTGCTGCACGGGACCTTGGTCTTAATGAGTCGATGATAAGACGTTGGAAACAGCAGCGTGAGGAATTGACTCAGTGCAAAAAGACAACTAAAGCTTACTGCTAATTGTTTATTTTTTGTTACAAGCCGTGTTTCGTTAAAGCCTATTTATTTTTGTTACAAGCCGTGTTTCGTTAAAGCCTGTGTAAAGTTCATTTGTTTCAATGTGCCGGTAGGCACCTGCGGCTTATAGACATGTGCGGCTTAATAGTCCGGAAATTACGGTAGGTGTTCAGGAGTCTTATGGCTTGTGGGAAGAAGCTGTTTAGAAGCCTCTTGGATCTAGACTTGGCGCTCCGGTACCACTTGCCATGCGGTAGCAGAGAGAACAGTCTATGACTAGGGTGGCTGGAGTCTTTGACAATTTTTAGGGCCTTCCTCTGACACCGCCTTGTATAGAGGTCTTGGATGGCAGGAAGCTTGGCCCCAGTAATGTACTGGGCTGTTCGCACTAACCTCTGTAGTGCCTTGCGGTCGGAGGCTGAGCAGTTGCCATACCAGGCAGTGATGCAACCAGTCAGGATGCTCTCGATGGTGCAGCTGTAGAACCTTTTGAGGATCTGTGGACCCATGGTCTGTGGACCCACCCATTTCAGTCTCCTGAGGGGGAATAGGTTTTGTTGTGCCCTCTCCACAATTGTCTTGGTGTGCTTGGACCATGTTAGTTTGTTGGTGATGTGGACACCAAGGAACTTGAAGCTCTCAACATGCTCCACTACAGCCCCGTCGATGAGAATGGGGGCGTGCTTCATCCTCTTTTTCCTGTTGAGGGAGAGATTGTTGTCCTGGCACCACAGGCCAGGTCTCTGACCACCTCCCTATAAGCTGTCTCGTCGTTGTCGGTGATCAGGCCTACCACTGTTGTGTCATGGGAAAACTTAATGATGGTGTTGGCTGTGCAGTCATCAGTGAACAGGGAGTACAGAAGGGGACTGTGCACGCACCCCTGAGGGGCCCCTGTGTTGAGGATCAGTGTGGTGGATGTGTTGTTACCTACCCTTACCACCTGGGGGCGGCCCATCAGGAAGTCCAGGATCCAGTTGCAGAGGGAGGTGTTTAGTCCCAGGGACCTTAGCTTATTGATGAGCTTTGAGAGCACTATGTTGTTGAACACTGAGCAGTAGTCAATGAATAGCATTCTCACATACAGTGGGGAGAACAAGTATTTGATACACTGCCGATTTTGCAGGTTTTCCTACTTACAAAGTATGTAGAGGTCTGTAATTTTTATCATAGGTACACTTCAACTGTGAGAGACGGAATCTAAAACAAAAATCCAGAAAATCACATTGTATGGTTTTTAAGTAATTAATTAGCATTTTATTGCATAACATAAGTATTTGAAACATCAGAAAAGCAGAACTTAATATTTGGTACAGAAACCTTTGTTTGCAATTACAGAGATCATACGTTTCCTGTAGTTCTTGACCAGGTTTGCACACACTGCAGCAGGGATTTTGGCCCACTCCTCCATACAGACCTTCTCCAGATCCTTCAGGTTTCGGGGCTGTCGCTGGGCAATACAGACTTTCAGCTCCCTCCAAAGATTTTCTATTGGGTTCAGGTCTGGAGACTGGCTAGGCCACTCCAGGACCTTGAGATGCTTCTTACGGAGCCACTCCTTAGTTGCCCTGGCTGTGTGTTTCGGGTCATTGTCATGCTGGAAGACCCAGCCACGACCCATCTACAGTGCTCTTACTGAGGGAAGGAGGTTGTTGGCCAAGATCTCGCTATACATGGCCCCATCCATCCTCCCCTCAATACGGTGCAGTCATCCTGTCCCCTTTGCAGAAAAGCATTCACAAAGAATGATGTTTCCACCTCCATGCTTCACGGTTGGGATGGTGTTCTTGGGGTTGTACTCATCCTTCTTCTTCCTCCAAACACGGCGAGTGGAGTTTAGACCAAAAAGCTCTATTTTTGTCTCATCAGACCACATGACCTTCTCCCATTCCTCCTCTGGATCATCCAGATGGTCATTGGCAAACTTCAGACGGGCCTGGACATGTGCTGGCTTGAGCAGGGGGACCTTGCGTGCGCTGCAGGATTTTAATCCATGACGGCGTAGTGTGTTACTAATGGTTTTCTTTGAGACTGTGGTCCCAGCTCTCTTCAGGTCATTGACCAGGTCCTGCCGTGTAGTTCTGGGCTGATCCCTCACCTTCCTCATGATCATTGATGCCCCACGAGGTGAGATCTTGCATGGAGCCCCAGACCGAGGGTGATTGACCGTCATCTTGAACTTCTTCCATTTTCTAATAATTGCGCCAACAGTTGTTGCCTTCTCACCAAGCTGCTTGCCTATTGTCCTGTAGCCCATCCCAGCCTTGTGCAGGTCTATAGTTTTATCCCTGATGTCCTTACACAGCTCTCTGGTCTTGGCCATTGTGGAGAGGTTGGAGTCTGTTTGATTGAGTGTGTGGACAGGTGTCTTTTATACAGGTAATGAGTTCAAACAGGTGCAGTTAATACAGGTAATGAGTGGAGAACAGGAGGGCTTCTTAAAGAAAAACTAACAGGTCTGTGAGAGCCGGAGTTCTTACTGGTTGGTAGGTGATCAAATACTTATGTCATGCAATAAAACGCAAATTAATTACTTAAAAATCATACAATGTGATTTTCTGGATTTTTGTTTTAGATTCCGTCTCTCACAGTTGAAGTGTACCTATGATAAAAATTACAGACCTCTACATGCTTTGAAAGTAGAAAACCTGCAAAATCGGCAGTGTATCAAATACTTGTTCTCCCCACTGTAGGTGTTCCTTTTGTGCAGGTGGGAAAGGGTAGTGTGGAGAGCAATAGAGATTGCATCATCTGTGGATCTGTTGGGGCGGTATGCAAATTGGAGTGGGTTGATGTGAGCCATGACCAGCCTTTCGAAGCACTTCATGACTACAGATGTGAGTGCTACGGGTCGGTAGTTGTTTAGGCAGATTACCTTAGATTCTTGGGCACAGGCACTATGGTGGTCTGCTTGAAACATGTTGGTATTACAGACTTAATCAGGGACATGTTGAAAATGTCAGTGAAGAAACCTGCCAGTTGGTCAGCGCATGCTCGCAGTACACGTCCTGGTAATCCGTCTGGCCCAGCGGCCTTGTGAATGTTGACCTGTTTAAAGGTCTTATTCACATCGGCTGCAGAGAGTGTGATCACACAGTCTTCCAGAACAGTTGGTGCTCTCATGCACGTTTCAGTGTTATTTGCCTCGAAGCAAGCATAGAAGTTATTTAGTTCGTCTGGTAGGCTCGTGTCACTGGGCAGCTCTCGGCTGTGCTTCCCTTTGTAGTCTGTAATGGTTTGCAAGCCCTGTCACATCTGACGAGCGTCAGAGCCGGTGTAGTATGATTCGATCTTAGTCCTGTATTGAGGCTTTGCATGTTTGATGGTTAGTCGGAGGGCATAGCGGGATTTCTTATCATCTTCCAGGTTAGAGTCCTGCTCCTTGACTGCGGCAGCTCTAGCCTTTAGCTTAGTGTGGATGTTACCTGTAACCCATGGTTCTGGTTGGGGTATGTACATACGGTCACTGTGGGGACTACGTCATCGATGCACTTATTGATGAAGACAATGACTGATGTGGTGTACTCCTCAATGCCATCGGAGGAATCCCAGAACATATTCCAGTCTGTGCTAGCAAAACAGTCCTGCAGCTTAGCATCTGCTTCATCTGACCACTTTTTTATTGATCTAGTCACTGGTGCTTCCTGCTTTAATTTTTGCTTGTAAGCAGGAATCAGGAGGATAGAATTATGGTCAGATTTGCCAAACGGAGGGCGAGTGAGAGCTTTGTACGCGTCTCTGTGTATGGCGAAAAGGTGGTCCAGAGTTTTTTTTCCTCTGGTTGCACACTTAACATGCTGATAGAAATTTGGTAAAAAGGATTTCAATTTCCCTGCATTAAAGTCCCCGGCTACTAGGAGCGCCGCCTCTGGGTGAGCGTTTTCTTGTTTGCTTATGGCGGAATACAGCTCATTCAATGCTGTCTTAGTGCCAGCCTCTGACTGTGGTGGTGTGTAAACAGTAGTGGTTGTGTGGTCTACAGTTTATCATGAGATACTCTACCGCAAGCGAGCAATAGCTCGAGACTTCCTTAGATATCGTGCACCAGCTGTTATTTACAAAAATACATAGTCTGCCACCCCTTGTCTTACCAGACGCCGCTGTTCTGTCCTGCTGATACAGCGTATAACCAGCCAGCTGTATGTTGATAATGTCGTCGTTCAGCCACGACTCCGTGAAGCATAAGATATTACAGTTTTGAATGTCCTGTTGGTAGTTTAATCTTCTGCGTAGGTCATCTATTTTATTTTCCAAAGATTGCACATTTGCTAGCAGAATGGAAGGAAGTGGGGGTTTATTCGATCGCCTACGAATTCTCAGAAGGTAGCCCCACCCTCCGGACCCTTTTTCTCAGCCCTTTCTTCACGCAAATCACGGGGATCTGGGCCTGTTCCCGAGAAAGTAGTATATTGTTCGCAGTTCTGATGTCCAGAAGTTATTTTCCGTCATAAGAGACAGTAGCGGCAACATTATGTACAAAATAAGTTAAAAAATAAGTTACAAACAAAGTAAATTAATGAACAAAAAAATCCAATCGGTTGGGGGCACATTAAACGTCTGGCTTCTTCTCCGGCGCCATCTTACAAACTTAAGATGGCGACGGTTCATTCTCCACGGTAATTGTTGCATTACTCTTAATGCATAGTTTTATGGAAACTGATGATGAAGGTTTCAGGATAATGAGATCCATTGACACCAATTACCGTGGAACATGAAGCAATTGGACTACATTATCTATGGATGTAATATTTCATCATCATTCTTTATCCGACACTGTTTCTATGGTCCCATGTACCACTTTTCCAGACCATGTTTTCAGATTTGACATTACTGTACACCTCGACCACTTTATTAGGTACACCTATTTAGTACTAGGTAGGACCCCCTTTGGCCTCCACAACAGCCTGAATTATTCACGGTGTTGTACATTAAGAGATGCCCTTCTGCACACCGTTTTGTCACCAAGCCCCATATACAACCCACCACTGCGACCTGTATGCTCTCGTTGGCTGGCCTTCACTTCATAATCGTCGCCAAACACATTGGCTCCAGGTCATCTACAAGACCCTGCTAGGTAAAGTCCCCCCTTATCTCCGCTCACTGGTCACCATAGCAGCACCCACCTGTAGCATGCGCTCCAGCAGGTATATCTCTCTGGTCACCCCTAAAGCCAACTCCTCCTTTGGTCGTCTCTCCTTCCAGTTCTCTGCTGCCAACGACTGGAACGAACTACAAAAATCTCTGAAACTGGAAACACTTATCTCCCTCACTAGCTTTAAGCACCAGCTGTCGGAGCAGCTCACAGATCACTGCACCTGTACATAGCCCATCTATAATTTAGCCCAAACTACTACCTCTTCCCCTACTGTATTTATTTATTTTATTTATTTTGCTCCTTTGCACCATATTATTTATATTTGAACTTTGAACTTTCTTCAAACTACAAATCTACCATTCCAGTGTTTTTCTTGCTATACTTTATTTACTTTGCCACCATGGCATTTTTTTGCCTTTACCTCCCTTATCTCACATCATTTGCTCACATTGTATATAGTCTTATTTTTTTCTACTGTATTATTGACTGTATGTTGTTTACTCCATGTGTAACTCTGTGTTGTTGTATGTTGTCGAACTGCTTTGCTTTATCTTGGCCAGGTCGCAATTGTAAATGAGAACTTGTTCTCAACTTGCCTACCTGGTTAAATAAAGGTGAAATAAATAAATAAATAAAAACACCACTGTTTTAAATGGCTGTTATTTGAGCATTTGTAGCCTTTCTGTTAGCTTGAATGAGTCTGGACATTCTCCTCTGACCTCTCTGTTAATGACAGGGTGTTTTTGCCCACAGAACTGCCGCTCACTGAATGTGTTTTGATTATCGCACCATTCTCTGGAAACTCTAGAGACTGTAGTGCATAAAAATCCCAGGAGGGCAGCTGTTTCTGAGATGTTGAAACCACCATGTGTGGAACCAACAATCATACGACGGGCATCTTGCCCGTTCTTATGTTTGGTCGAACAACAACTAAAGCTCTCTACTCTATATACTCTATATATTGAGTTGCAGGCAGCCACATGATTCACTGTTCGAAGAAGCAGGCTATTTGCGTTAACACGCAGGTGTACCTAATAAAGTGGCCCGTGAGTGTACGTATGCAGGCCCTTATAATTGCTTTTCCAATATTACCAACTCGTTACTGATGATTGATTTCACATTGTGGTACAAGTATATAGTGAAATGAGTGGTATCCACCTACAACAACATAATGATAACATGGAGCCGGCAGGTGATCCAGGTCAAAATAATGGTCAGGCAGTGGGAGTAGGAAGACGAGGAAGACGTGGTGGTCAAAGGAATGGCAGGGGACAAGCACCCCTTCTGAGAGGTGGTCGTGGGCCTCGTTTGAGAGGTGTGGGAGAACGTGGTAGAGGACAAGGCCACGGACCAAGACAGTGGCAGCAACAGCAAAGAGTGTCCAATGAAATCCGAGAAATAGTTGTAGACCATGTCGTAAATCACGGCATGACAATGATTCAACCAAACCTCAGAAGATCAACTGTGGCCTCAATCATCAGAACTTTCCGCATTGAGAACCGGTAAGTCTTCAGCATGCACTAAACATTAGGCTACTCTCAATTGTCAAATGACTGTATACTGCATGCCAATGTGTACCACAGAGTAGGTGATGTGACGAAATGTGTTCTTACTGTCATTTACCCTGCAGAATTGAGACTTGGCCAAATAGGGGAGGCAGAGGCAAAATTCTGACTGAAAAACAAGAGCAGGCTGTGGTCAATATGGTTTGGACCAGAAATTATATTCGCCTTACAGAAGTTCGGCAGCACATCTTGGACAATGACGACATGTTCAACAATGTGGAAGCCATAAGTTTTCCGACTATTACACGCATGCTGAAAAGGCACCAGGTGTCTCTAAAACAGCTATACCGTGTGCCTTTTGAAAGAAATGCAGACAGAGTGAAGCAACTGAGGACTGAGAATGTTCAGGTATGTTCAGTTTCAAGATGCCTGTTGTGAAAAATTCCCCCCAAATTCTACATCATTGTAATCAGTAATTCTCTTTCCAAAATGTATTTTTAGAGGGTGATGGAGCTGGATGCTGATGAAAAACCATCACAAATTCCTCTTTTTGGATGAGGCAGGCTCCAACCTGGCCAAGACAAGGAGGAGAGGTCAGAATTTCATTGGCCTGCGGGCAACCATCCAAGTACCTGGACAACATGGGGTAAACATCACCATGTGTGCGGCTATATCAGAAGATGGTGTGGTGGGACGCAGACCTCGTATTGGATCATATAATGCAGCTCTCCTTGTAACCTTCCTTGATGAGCTAAATCAGGTCTGTAGAGCTGATGGTGTGGTGGGACACAGACCTCGTATTGGATCATAATGCAGCTCTCCTTGTAACCTTCCTTGATGAGCTAAAGCAGGTCTGTAGAGCTGATGGTGTGACCTATGTCATTGTGTGGGATAATGTCAGGTTCCACCATGCTCAAATGGTGCAAGCATGGTTTCAGGCCCATCCACAATTTACAACCCTGTAGTTACCCCCATACTCTCCTTTCCTTAACCCAAATGAGGAATTTTTCTCCACATGGAGGTGGAAGGTATATCATAGGCGCCCTCACGAACAAGCCATCCTTCTCCAGGCCATGAATGACGCATGCAATGACATTACGGCAGACCAGTGTCAGGCCTGGATTCGCCCGAAGATTCTTCCCAAGATGTTTGGCTAATGAAAACATCCATTGTGATGTGGATGAGAACCTGTGGCCAAATCCAGAAGACAGGGTTGATGGAAAGATAGAAATACAGTAATCAATCCTTGGTTTTGCTTTTTACAGTAAGCCAGGTGAGGAACACTGCAGTTGACGTTTTACTGTACTTTTTTCTTTTTTGTAGCTAATTATTTTTGCTTTGATTCAAAGGAACCTATGTTGTGATTTTATTGTATTTCATCAATACATTTCAGATGTTGTTCAATGATTCCACTGTGTCTGTAGTATTCTCTCTACTAGTCCTTTTACAGTGATGTATTTACGTGTAGTACCATAATGAAACATGTATCACATATTTTGTACTACAATATTAAATGATTGTACAAACAACTACACAGTGAAACTATCGGTATCTTGTGTGTGGGTGATCTAAATTAATGTTCCTATGGTATTTCATGATAAATGAGTTATTTGAACCAATGATTCTGCAAGTGCAAGGTTTCTTTAAAGATATGAATGCACAATGCAATGTTTTGAACATTGGACAGCCTGTTACAAGTGATGACCGTTTTCAGTTTTGTGTCTAGAGTTTTGAAAAATGACCGCAAGGTTCTGAAATTAGTGCCAAAGTGATTGTACATTTTTTTAATTCAACCAGTTTTCCCAGTGGGCTGTGTTTTTCTCCCTCTTCTTTTCTCTCTCAAAGTCTCAAAACAACATCAGGAAAACAGAGACAAACACTACATCTATACAGCACATCTGAAATACAACTCATCCCGACCTGAGGTGTACCCCCCACCAAGCACAAACCAGAAACAACATCATCATCCCTCTCTGTCAGTGGGAGCTGGGCTCTGTCCCACTCACTCTGTCCTGCGCAGAGACAGTGTTCTGTAGCAGAGACCCCTTAGGGCCAGTCTGTGCTCCAAACCCTCATCCATCTTCACACACACACACACACACACACACACACACACACACACACACACACACACACACACACACACACACACACACACATCTCTACTCTTTGCAAACATGCTGACTCAAACCACCAGCTAATGAGTGTGGTTTAGCGGAGGGGAGGAAGAGAAGACTGTAAGCTACGTACTCAACCACCACAACTTAGCTTGTGATGGAAACTTCTCTCTCCACAAATGAAAGAGAAAGAGAGACAGATGCTTGGCGGCCTCATACACTGCAGTCTTTCTGACTGAATGGTTTTGGGGGAGAGTTGCTCTCCACAAAGAGAGCACTAATAAAACGGTAGTAACAAACACTAATCCCTGAATACAAACTGAGTGACAGACAGACAGACAGACAGACAGACAGACAGACAGACAGACAGACAGACAGACAGACAGACAGACAGACAGACAGACAGACAGACAGACAGACGTCGTGTACTACTCATCCCTCTGACAGAGCAACTAGACAGAACCCAGAGTAAACAGTGTGTGTGTGTGTGTGTGTGTGTGTGTGTGTGTGTGTGTGTGTGTGTGTGTGTGTGTGTGTGTGTGTGTGTGTGTGTGTGTGTGTGTGTGTGTGTGTGTGTGTGTGTGTACGAGGGCTCTAAATGTAAAAAATATTTGGTAGCACACACACATGAAATTTAGAAGCACTAGAAAATAAGATTTTTAAATGTTTTAATAAATTCTAGCTACTTTTGATGCACATGTGCTCTAGAAACTAATAAGTAACACTGTAAAGACATTTGTTTATTAGAAATGCTAAAATGTTGATACGAATACCTGCCATTGAAATTACAAATTAATTTGTGGAATATTAGGTTTCTACATTGTCTAAAAGTACTAGTTTCAGGGCCTCCTGAGTGGCGCAGCGGTCTAAGGCACTGCATTGCAGTGCTAGAGGCGTCACTACAGGCCCAGGTTTGATCCCAGGCTGTGTTGCAGTCGGCTGCAACTGGGAGACCCATGATGCGGTGCACAATTGGCCCAGCGTCGTCCCAGTTAGGGGAGGGTTTGGCCGCCTGCAAGCTGACTTCGGTCGCCAGCCGTACAGTGTTTCTTTCGACACATTGGTGTGGCTGGCTTATGGGTTAAGCGAGCAGTGTGTCAAGAAGCAGTGTGGCTTGGCAGGGGGACACATGGCACATGGCTCTCAGAGGACACATGGCTCTTGACCTTCACCTCTCCCGAGTTCATACGGGACTTGCAGCGATGGGACAAGACTGTAACTACCAACTGGATATCACAAAAAGGGGGTTCAAAAAATGTTTTTGCTCTTGAGATGCATTACATAGAACATGTTACACTGTCTCTTTAAAAATGCCTGGTTTGTGATGACGACATGCAAGAGATCTGTCATTCATTCATTGTTATGGAGCTCCCGAGTGGCACAGCAGTCTAAGGCACATCATCTCAGTGCAAGAGGCGTCACTACAGTCCCTGGTTTGATACCAGGCTGTGTCACATCCAGCCGTGATTGGGAGTCCCATAGGGCAACGCACAATTGGCCCAGCAGCGTCCGGGCTTGGCCGGGGTAGGCTGTCATTGGAAATAATCATTTGTTTTTAACTGACATGCCTAGTTAAATAAAGGTTATAAAGGTTAACATTTTTTGATAAAAATCATTGACTATCCCTTTCTTACATTTTCTTTCTATGCCACCAAATATTAGGATATACTGGTAAAGCTAGCTAACTGGTAAAGTTAGTTAGCTAGCCAATGAGGTAACATGACTGAACAAAGTGTAAACAACGTCGATGCGCGAGTAGTTTTAGAACGGCCCACAACATGGTTTATGAATGTAAAATGTGGTCCCAGCGATAGTAATGACGCAACCATGACGCTAACGAGTATGCACTCGCTTGTTTCTCTAGGGCACTCATAAACAACGGTATCATTACAACAATTATTATCACAGTCACACAGTGCTCCCAAAATACAACTCCTAGTCGCACAGTCAAATATTTTGTCGCATTTTAAAGCCCTGGGTATATCGCAGCCAGGAATTGCCTCAGGGATCCTCCACCATTCAGGGGTCTGTTTCCAATTTTGTCTGGACCTGATTGGCTGTGAGAAGCCTCGGTCCTCCAGTGGGGGGAGCTCGGAGGGTCTCGGAGGGTCACACACGCTGACCTGTGTGTGAGAACTGTGTGTGTGTGTGGCTGTGTTTGTGTGTGACAGCCAGGGCCAAATAAAGCTGTAAGACATGGCCACCACTGTGTCCCACACAGTATCTTGTTGAGAAAGAGAGAAACAGCCACCAACCAACCACACATGCAGGCAGGCAGGCCAGGCAGACATGCTGGGGGATGGAAATCAACTGGGGCCATGAATCCTCTGTACTCATTGTAGAGGCAGGCAATACTATATACAGACAGTACTATATACAGACAGTATTATATACAGAAAGTACTATATACAGAAAGTACTATGTACAGACAGGACTAAATACAGGCAGTATTATATACAGAAAGTACTATATACAGACAGGACTATATACAGGCAGTACTATATACAGACAGTACTACAGGCAGTACTATATACAGTTATATACAGACAGTACTATATACAGGCAGTACAACACACAGGCAGCACTATATACAGGCAGTACTATATACAGTTATATATAAGCAGCACTACACACAGGCAGGACTATATACAGGCAGTACTAGATACAAGCAGTACTATATACAGGTAGTACTATATACAGGCAGTACAATATAATGACAGTAATATACACAGGCAGAAATATATACAGGCAGCACTATATACAGGCAGTACTATATTACAGGCAGTACTATATACAGTTATATACAGCCAGTACTATACACAGGCAGTACTATATACAAGCAGTACTATATACAGGCAGTACTATATACAGGCAGTAATACATACAGGCAGTACTATATACAGTTATACACAGGCAGTACTATATGCAGGCAGTACTATATGCAGGCAGTACTATATACAGGCAGTACAATATACAGTTATACACAGACAGACCATACATAGTTTATTCACAGGTGGTGACTGAAGACAGGTGATGGCTAATAGCTTTGAGTTAACAATAGCTGGACACTTCAGCTGCACAAAAGCTTGTGCCAACAGTATAATCCAAGAGAAAAAAGCAGGACGTGTTGAACTGAAACACACACATCTGTGCTTGATTAACACACAAACATCAGCAATAACATAATAGGGGATAATGTAGTAGGAGGAAATGATGAGTTAACTAGAGGTCCACTTCACGGTCTGATCCATCAATGCAGGGCTAGTCTTTAACACCAGGGGAGGCGTGTGTACGTGTGTGTGTGTGTATTGATGACAATAGAAAAGCCCCAGAATGAATCTTTTGTTGGGAACCATAAACCCAGCCAGATGTTGGCAGGCAGGTTGCCACATCAATGGAAGACAATATGACGCATTGCTATGAGTAAATGTCTATGAAGACATGTTAAAAGGACAAAGTGGGAACAGGCTGACTAAATCAAATCCAAATCCAAACCACTTTAGTGGAATGGAATGAGCAGAGTATGGTTAGAGAGGAGGACCACACACTACGGTGCCTTAGGGTGCGGACACAAATGGCACTCTGTTCCCTGTGACCTACACTACATGGCCAAATGTATGTGGACACCTTCTCGTCGAACCTCTCATTCCAAAATCATGGGCATTAATATGGAGATGGTCCCCCCCCCTTTGCTGCAATAACAGCCTCCACTCTTCTATGAAGGCTTTCCACTAGATGTTGGAAAATTGCTGCGCGGACTTGCTTCCATTCAACCACAAGAGCAATAGTGACATCGGGCACTGATGTTGGGCGATTAGACCTGGCTGGCAGTTGGCGTTCCAATTCATCCCAAAGATGTTCAATGGAGTTGAGGTCAGGAAGCAAGGAAACGTCTAGAATATCATTGTATGCTGTAGCGTTAAGATTCTGTGAGCTTGTGTGGTCTACCACTTTGCGGCTGAGCCGTTGTTGCTCTAAGACGTTTCCACTTCACAATAACAACACTTACACTTGACCGGGGCAGCTCTAGCAGGGCAGAAATTTGACGAACTGACTTGTTGGAAAGGTGACATCCTATGACGGTGACACTATGACGGCCATCCTACTGCCAATGTTTGTCTATGGAGATTGCATGGTTGTGTGGGGTGTCCACATACTTTTGTATAGGTGTACTGTATACAGGGAATAGGGGGCCACTTGGGGCTCCCCACAGTGTAACTCAGAACATCCTTTGTGGAGGAACAGGAGGGACACATTGAGGGAGATCAGGCCTCTGGTTCCTGACAGGACAAGACCTCTGGCTCCTGACAGGACAAGACCTCTTGTCCTGACAGGACAAGACCTCTGGCTCCTGACAGGACAAGACCTCTGGCTCCTGACAGGACAAGACCTCTGGCTCCTGACAGGACTAGGCCTCTGGCTCCTGACAGGACTAGGCCTCTGGCTCCTGACAGGACTAGGCCTCTGGTTCCTGACAGGACAAGACCTCTGGCTCCTGACAGGACTAGGCCTCTGGTTCCTGACAGGACTAGACTTCTGTCTCCTGACAGGACTAGACTTCTGTCTCCTGACAGGACTAGACCTCTGGTCTGGAGGAAGTCGCCAAGCACTGTCCACCCCCATTACCACACCTTATAACATTACTGGGCCACATTACCACACCTCTCTAACATCTAATACTGGAAGTGTTTGGCTCTATATATGTACAATGATTACATGCACCTGGTGTCACAGGAAGGACAAGCAGCTCATCAAGGACCTCAGCCACCCAAGTTCACCCTGCTACCATCTACAAGGTCGGAGACGGTACAGGTGTATCAAAGCCAGGACAGAGAGACTGAATAACAGCTTCTATCTTCAGTCCACCAGACTGTTGAACAGCCATCACTAGCCGGCCAGCGCCCGGTACTCTGCTCTGCACCTTAGACACTGTCGCTAGCCGACCACCACCTGGTACTCTACCCTGCACCTTAGACACTGGCACTAGCCGGCCACCACCCGGTACTCTGCCCTGCACCTTAGACACTGTCACAAGCCGACCACCGCCTGGTACTCTACCCTACACCTTAGACACTGTCACTAGTCGGCCACCACCCGGTACTCTGCCCTGCACCTTAGACACTGTCACTAGCTGACCACCGATTGATACTCTGCCCCTTAGACACTGTTACTAGCCGATCACCGCCAGGTACTCTACCCTACACCTTAGACACTGTCACTAGCCAGCCACCGCCTAGACTCTGCCCTGCACCTTAGACACTGTCACAAGCCGACCACCGCCTGGTACTCTACCCTGCACCTGAGACACTGTCACTAGCCGGCTGCTGCCCGGTACTCTGCCCTGCACCTTAGAGACTGCTGCCCCATGTATATAGAGACATTGAACACTGGTCAATTTAATAACGTTTACATACTGCATTCTAGTCATGGCTCATCCTATATACAGTTGAAGTCGGAAGTTTACATACACCTTAGCCAAATACATTTAAACTCAGTTTTTCACAATTCTTGACATTTAATCATAGTAAAAAATCCCTGTCTTAGGTCAGTTAGGATCACCACTTTATTTTAATAATGTGAAATGTCAGAACAATAATAATTTAATAATAATTTATTTCAGCTTTTATTTATTTCATCACATTCCCAGTGGGTCAGAAGTTTACATACACTCAATTAGTATTTGGTAGCATTACCTTTAAATTGTTGAACTTGGGTCAAACGTTTCGAGTAGCCTTCCACAAGCTTCCCACAATAAGTTGGGTGAATTTTGGCCCATTGCTCCTGACAGAGCTGGTGTAACTGAGTCAGGTTTGTAGGCCTCCTTGCTCGCACACGCTTTTTCAGTTTTGCCCACAAATGTTCTATGGGATTGAGGTCAGGGCTTTGTGATGGCCACTCCAATAACTTGACTTTGTTGTCCTTAAGCCATTTTGCCACAACTTTGGAAGTATGCTTGGGGTTATTGTCCATTTGGAAGACCCATTTGCAATCAAGCTTTAACTTCCTGACTGATGTCTTGAGATGTTGCTTCAATATATCCACATAATAATTACCTTCCTCATGATGCCATCTATTTTGTAAAGTGCAGCAGTCCCTCCTGCAGCAAAGCACCCCCACAACACGATGCTGCCACCCCCGTGCTTCACAGTAGGGGTGGTGTTCCTCGGCTTGCAATCCTCCCCCTTTTTCCTCCAAACATAATGATGGTCATTATGGCCAAGTGGCGCAGTGGTCTAAGACACTGCATCCCAGTGCAAGAGGCATCACTGCAGTACCTGGTTTGAATGCAGGCTGCATCACATCCGGCCGTGATTGGGAGTCCCATAGTGCGGCGCACAATTGGCCCAGCATCGTCCGGGTTTGGCCGGGGTAGGCCGTCATTGTAAATAAGAATTTGTTCTTAACTGACTTGCCTAGTTAAATAACGGTTAAATAAATAAAACATTAAAAAACAGTTATATTTTTGTTTCATCAGACCAGAGGACATTTCTCCAAAAAGTACGATCTTTGTCCCCATGTGCAGTTGCAAACCGTAGTCTGGCTTTTTTATGGCAGTTTTGGAGAAGTGGCTTCTTCCTTGCTGAGCGGCCTTTCGGTATATGTCGATATAGGACTTGTTTTACTGTGGATATAGATAATTTTGTACCTGTTTCCTCCAGCATCTTCACAAGGTCCTTTGCAGTTTCTCTGGGATTGATTTGCACTTTTCGCACCAAAGTACGTTCATCTCTAGGAGACAGAACGTGTCTCCTTCCTGAGCGGTATGACGGCTGCGTGGTCCCATGGTGTTTATACTTGCGTACTATTGTTTGTACAGATGAACGTGGTACCTTCAGGCATTTGGAAATTGCTCCCAAGGATGAACCAGACTTGTGGAGGTCTATAATTGTTTTTCTGAGGTCGGGTGATTTTCCCATGATGTCAAGCAAAGAGGCACTGAGTTAAGGTAGGCCTTGAAATACATCCACAGGTACACCTCCAATTGACTCATATTATGTCATTTAGCCTATCAGAAGCTTCAAAAGCCATGACATCATTTACTGGAATTTTCCAAGCTGTTTAAAGGCACAGTCAACTTAGTGTATGTAAACTTCTGACCCACTGGAATTGTGATACAGTGAACTATAAGTGAAATAATCTGTCTGTAAACAATTGTTGGAAAAATGACTTGTGTCATGCACAAAATAGATGTCCTAACCGACTTGCCAAAACTATAGTTTGTTAACAAGACATTTGTGGAGTGGTTGAAAAATGAGTTTTAATGACTCCAACCTAAGTGTATGTAAACTTCCGACTTCAACTATAATTACCGCTGTACACACCTTTTAAAATGTAAAGTTTTATTGTCTTTTTCCCAACAAGGCATTAATCAATATCAGTAGTACTATCTAAAAACAGCAACGTAGAAGAGAAGAACATGAGAAAGTAAGTAAGCTATATACAGGTTCAGTATGTCATATTCCTATACTGTCTGCACTGTCTATACACACCATCTATATGTATATTCATATTCCGGACTCTGTAATTGCTCGTTCTGATATTTCTAATATTTTTTTACTTTTGAGATGATGTGTTGTTATTGTGTTGCTAGATAACGCTGAACTGTTGGATCTAGAAACATAAACATTTCGCTGCACCTGCGATAACATCTGCAAATCTGTGTACGCGACCAATAAACATTTATTTGATTTGATTTGAAGGCCTGCTTTGTGGTCATCTACTTTTGCCATGCTGTGTTAACATGGGTTCCACAAGGCAAAGTCAAAATGGGTTCCACATTTCCACAAGTCACAATATATGCAAGAAGTATGCACGTGCATGCGGCGTGTGTCTATGCATGATATTGCATGTTTATATGCGTGGGAGGAATCTGTGCATGTGTGTTTGTGTACTGAATAAAATGTTGAATGTCTATAGGTATGAAAGTCTATACACAACAAGTACATTCTGGTACATTCTTTCAGATGAGTCTGGGCCTTGGCCGGGTGTTCCTAAAGCTAAGCAGTGCAGGAGAGTGAGGAAGTGTTGTGGGGTTGTGTTATTCCTCAGAGATTACCTGATTGACACCTCTGTCTGGGATGGCGCCTGACCCCTGACCTTTAGTGTGTGATGGTGGGACTCCTGCATGCTTGCCCTGGTTTGGTTTGAGGCAGGGAAGGTAAATGCTGTGGGAGAGGAGGGCAGATTGGAGCCATTATAGACTTGGGGGTCCCGTCACGCCCTGGACGGACAGACTCCCGGACAGAGACAGCTTAAGAAAAAATGCGAGAGGACAGCTGAATGACTGCTGCTTTCAGTCTCTCTGTCCCTCTCTCTGTCTCTGTCTCTCTCTCTCCCTCTCCCTCTCTCTGTCTCTCTCTCTCTCTCTCTCTGTCTCTCTCTCCCTCTCCCTCTCTCTGTCTCTCTCTCTCCCTCTCTCTGTCTCTCTCTCTCTTTCTCCCTCTCTCTCTCTCTGTCTCTCCGTCTCCATCTCTCTCTCTCTCTCTCTCTGTGTGTGTGTGTGTGTGTGTGTGTGTGTGTGTGTCTGTGTCTGTGTGTCTGTGTGTGTGTTTGTGTGCAAAGTCCGACTGGGAAGCAGCGGCGCATCAGCTCTGTGGACCACACACTCTGTTCACTCACTGGTGCAGAATAGAGGCCGTAGAGAATCTATCTGTCGCTCTCCGTCTGCCTATGTGCTCAAACGCACCACCACCCCCAACACAACACACAACTCACCAACAGTCACCACCCGAGCTCAACCCCCCCCTCCCCCCAGGCCAGACCACCCCAAGTCAGACCACCCCACGCAGGCCAGACCATATCCGCCCAGGCCAGACCACCCCACCCCAGACCAGCCCAGCCCAGCCCTGGCCAGACCAGCCCACCCCAAACCACCCCAGACCAAGCCACCCCAGCCCAGACCACCCCAGACCAAACCACTGCAGACCACCCCAGACCAGACCACCCCAGACCAGACCACCCCAGCCTACCCCAGACCACCCCAGACCAGACCACCCCAGACCAGCCTAGACCACCCCAGACCAGCCCACTCCAGGGGTAGAGAAAGAAGAGAGAAAACTCTTTCAGGAGCAGCTCAGTTCTTCCCCCCACTCACCTACATTACCCCCCCTCTCATCTACATTCCCCCCACTAACCTACATTACCCCCCTTCTCACCTACATTACCCCCTCCTCTCATCTACATTCCCTCCACTAACCTACATTACCCCCCTTCTCACCTACATCACCCCCCTTCTCACCTACATTACCCCCTCCCATCTACATTCCCCCCCACTAATCTACATTACCCCCTCACCTACATTACCTCCCCCACTCACCTACATTTCCCCCCCACTCACCGACATTTACCCCCCTTCTCACCTACATTACCCCCCCACTCACCCCCCGCATCCATTGGCTGGTTGCCTGCCAAGAGGGGAGAAACCGACGGCACCACCCTTCCTTTACCAGGTACATGTCATTCTGCACACTCCAGTCAGCGCCGGCATTACGGACTCACTGAAGCCTGACACATGTTTTTATTCAACTGTACATGAATGTCTTACAAGGTAGAGGGAAAAATGTGCTTCTCGGAAAAACAAACCTGATGTCGCGCGTCATCCCAAACCATGGGAATGATCGTTAGCCTTTGGCACGGACAGAGAGTATATCTAATATCCTACAAATGAGCTTTCCAGACTGGATCCAAACTACGATTTAAAACACGATATAATAAAATTAATCTGTACCAAAATCGTGCGGAAATAACCTTTTCCCTAATAACAAGCGTCTAGACAATCTTTTAGTGTAATAGGTTTTAATTTGACTGTTAAAAAGCTGAGTTTGGAAAGCTCTGATAGGATTAGTGTGTTCATCCAGGGGTCCCTGCCTGATATTACGGATCTCTGCATGCTGACTGCCTGGCAACAGGGTTTAAATTATTATTTTTTATTTAACAAGGCAAGTCGGTTAAGAACAAATTCTTATTTACAATGGCGGTCTACCGGGGAACAGTGGGTTAACTGCCTTGTTCAGGGGCAGAACAACAGATTTTTACCTTGTCAGCTCGGGGAGTCGATACAGCAACCTTTCAGTTACTGGCCCAACACTCTAACCACGAGTCTACCACAGTGCTTGGCAGCTAGATGCCTCTTCTCATTCTGTGGCACTGCCAAGGTCTGAGGGGATGGCCTAGACCAGAGAATCCATGCTACAATTCATTCAATTCTTTAATCATTCATTCTTTTTCCAACAGGGAGACGATATAACAGTCATCCTCCCTGTAGCAACGACTCTCCTATCTAGGGTCATCAGACAGAATGTGGTACTGCAACCTCAATGACTGAGTTGTTCACCCTGCTGGGAAAAAAACAGATTAGTCCAGCATAAAATTCAAGCTGGTCTACGCTGGTCTGACTAGCATGGTCTAGCTAGTTAGGCTGGCCCAGTAGCTGGTCGAGCTGGTGACCAAACTGGTCCAGCTGCTCAAGGTTAAGATTAAGATCACTTAATTGGTCAATTACACACAACGTCCAACCGAAATGTGACTTCTGCTTTTAACTCAAACCCTCCAAAAGACACACATACATAGTTCTAGTGTGGGAGAGGTGCCGAGGGCTGCCACGCTGAGAGCTGTTGTTCTGAGTACCTTGTTCAAGGGCACAACGGCATTTAGGTTTTTATACCAGCTCACATCCTGCTAGGATTTGAAGTGGCAATCCTCCGGTTGGTGGCTTGCCTCTCTAACCACTAGGCCACCTCACATCTTCTGACCAGCATGATCTGTTGACTATCTGACTATCTATCTCTCTATCTCCCTATCTCTCTGTCTCGCTATCTGACTATCTATCTATCTCTCTATCTATCTGTCTCTCTATCTCTCTGTCTCTCTATCTCTCTGTCTCTCTATCTGACTATCTATCTATCTCTCTGTATCCCTATCTCTCTGTCTCTCTATCTGACTATCTATCTATCTCTCTATCTCTCTGTCTCTCTGACTATCTATCTATCTCCCTCTCTATCTCCCTATCTCTCTGTCTCTCTATCTGACTATCTATCTATCTCTCTATCTGACTATCTATCTATCTCTCTATCTATCTGTCTCTCTATCTCTCTGTCTCTCTATCTGACTATCTATCTATCTCTCTATCTCCCTATCTCTCTGTCTCTCTATCTGACTATCTATCTATCTCTCTATCTCTCTGTCTCTCTGACTATCTATCTATCTCTCTATCTCCCTCTCTATCTCCCTATCTCTCTGTCTCTCTATCTGACTATCTATCTATCTCTCTATCTCCCTATCTCTCTCTCTTTATATATATCTATCTATCTATCTCCCTATCTATCTCCTATCTATCTGTCTCTCTAGCTCTCTATCTGACTATCTATCTATCTATCTATCTATCTGTCTCTCTATCTCTCTGTCTATCTATCTATTGAACTATCTATCTATCTCTCGATCTCCCTATCTGTCTGTCTCTCTATCTCTCTGTCTCAATTCAATTCATTTCAAGGGGCTTTATTGGCATGGGAAACATGTGTTAACATTGCCAAAGCAAGTGAGGTGGATAATATACAAAAGTGAAATAAACAATAAAAATTAACAGTAAGCCTTACACATACAGAAGTTTCAAAAGAATAAAGACATTACAAATGTCATATTATCTATATATACAGTGTTGTAACAATGTACAAATGGTTCAAGTACAAAAGGGAAAATAAATAAGCATAAATATGGGTTGTATTTACAATGGTGCTTGTTCTTCACTGGTTACCCTTTTCTTGTGGCAACAGGTCACAAATCTTGCTGCTGTGATGGCACACTGTGGTATTTCACCCAGTAGATATGGGAGTTTATCAAAATTGGATTTGTTTTCGAATTCTTTGTGGATCTGTGTAATCTGAGGGAAATATGTGTCTCTAATATGGTCATACATTTGGCAGGAGGTTAGGAAGTGCAGCTCAGTTTCCATCTCATTTTGTGGGCAGTTTGCACATAGCCTGTCTTCTCTTGAGAGCAATGTCTGCCTACGGCGGCCTTTCTCAATAGCAAGGCTATGCTCACTGAGTCTGTACATAGTCAAAGCTTTCCTTAAGTTTGGGTCAGTCACAGTGGTCAGGTATTCTGCCACTGTGTACTCTCTTTTTAGGGCCAAATAGCATTCCAGTTTGCTCTGTTTTTTTGTTAATTCTTTTCAATGTGTCAAGTAATTATCTTTTTGTTTTCTCATGATTTGGTTGGGTCTAATTGTGCTTCTGTCCCGGGTCTCTGTGGGGTGTGTTTGTGTTTGTGAACAGAGCCCCAGGACCAGCTTGCTTAGGGGACTCTTCTCCAGGTTCATCTCTCTGTAGGTGATGGCTTTGTTATGGAAGGTTTGGGAATCGTTTCATTTTAGGTGGTTGTAGAATTTAACGGCTCTTTTCTGGATTTTGATAATTAGTGGGTATCGGACTAATTCTGCTCTGCATGCATTATTTGGTGTACTACGTTGTACACAGAGGACATTTTTGCAGAATTCTGCATGCAGAGTCTCAATTTGGTGTTTGTCCCATTTTGTGAATTCTTGGTTGGTGAGCGGACCCCAGACCTCACAGCCATAAAGGGCAATGGGTTCTATAACTGATTGAAGTATTTTTAGCCAGATCCTAATTGGTATGTTGAATTTTATGTTCCTTTTGATGGCATAGAATGCCCTTCTTGCCTTGTCTCTCAGATCTTTCACAGCTTTGTGGAAGTTACCTGTGGCGCTGATGTTTAGGCCAAGATATGTTGTTTTTTTGTGTGCTCTAGGGCAACGGTGTCTAGATGGAATTTGTATTTGTGGTCCTGGCGACTGGACCTTTTTTGGAACACCATTATTTTGGTTTTACTGAGATTTACTGTCAGGGCCCAGGTCTGGCAGAATCTGTGCAGAATATCTAGGTGCTGCTGTAGGCCCTCCTTGGTTGGTGACAGAAGCACCAGATCATCAGCAAACAGTAGACATTTGACTTCAGATTCTAGTAGGGTGAGGCCGGGTGCTGCAGACTTTTCTAGTGCCCGCTCCAATTCGTTGTCTATCTATCTATCTGACTACCTGTCTATCTCTCTATCTCTCTCTGTCTATCTGACTTTCTATCTATCTCCTTATCGCTCTGTCTCTCTATCTCCTTATCTGTCTCTCTCTCTATCTCTCTGTCTATGTATCTATCTATCTCTCTATCTGTCACGTGTGCTCCATCTCTGGCCTCTAGGTCACCAGTCTGCTCGTTATGGCGCACACCTGTCACCATCGTTACGCGCATTAGTGCATTATGACACTCACCTGGACTATCACCTCCTTGATTACCTGCCCTTTATATGTCACTCCCTTTGGTTCCTTCCCCAGGTGTCATTGTTTCTGTTTCCTATCTGTGCGTTGTTCGGGTGTCTTGTTTTGTTCATTCAATTATGCACTTCCTGAATATGCTTCCCGACTCCCAGGGCACACGGAGTGTTTTTTTGTTTGTTTTTGTTTTGGAGGAGATGTTGGGTCCGGGTGTCAGAATCGGAGCTACCTGGGAGGCCTCAGCCGGTTTGTCGGATTTCCATACCTCAGCGGGCTCGATAGGCTCCCATGCCTCAGCGGGCTCGATAGGCTCCCGTGCCTCAGCTGGCTCGACAGGCTCCCGTGCCTCAGCTGGCTCGACAGGCTCCCATGCATCAGCTGGCTCGATAGGCTCCCATACCTCAGCTGGCTCGATAGGCTCCCATGCCTCAGCTGGCTCGATAGGCTCCCATACCTCAGCTAGCTCGACAGGCTCCCAAACCTCAGCTTGCCTCAGCTGGCTTGATAGGCTCCCATGCCTCAGCTGGCTCGACAGGCTCCCGTGCCTCAGCTGGCTCGACAAGCTCCCGTGCCTCAGCTGGCTCGACAGGCTCCCATGCCTCAGCGGGCTCGATAGGCTCCCATGCCTCAGCGGGCTCGATAGGCTCCCATGCCTCAGCTGGCTCGACAGGCTCCCGTGCCTCAGCTGGCTCGACAGGCTCCCATGCATCAGCTGGCTCGATAGGCTCCCATACCTCAGCTGGCTCGATAGGCTCCCATGCCTCAGCTGGCTCGATAGGCTCCCATACCTCAGCTAGCTCGACAGGCTCCCAAACCTCAGCTTGCCTCAGCTGGCTTGATAGGCTCCCATGCCTCAGCTGGCTCGACAGGCTCCCGTGCCTCAGCTGGCTCGACAAGCTCCCGTGCCTCAGCTGGCTCGACAGGCTCCCATGCCTCAGCTGGGTGACCAGGTTCCCGTGCCTCAGCTGACTCGACGGGCTCCCGTGCCTCAGCTGGGTGAACAGGTTCCTGTGCCTCGACCAAGGCAACCGGGGAGGTCTCAGCCGGCTCATCAGGCTCCCGCGCCGGGGAGGGGGTACTGTCACGTGTGCTCCCTCTCCGGCCTCTAGGTCACCAGGCTGCTCGTTATGGCGCACACCTGTCACCATCGTTACGCGAACCTGCACGTCATCAGACTCACCTGGACTCCATCACCTCCTTGATTACCTGCCCTTTATATGTCACTCCCTTTGGTTCCTTCCCCAGGTGTCATTGTTTCTGTTTCTTGTCTGTGCGTTGTTCGAGTTTCTTGTTTTGTTTATTAAATTGTACACTCCCTGAACTTGCTTCCCGACTCTCAGCGCACATCGTTACTCTATCTATCTCTCGATCCATCTAACCACGCCTATCATTATTTTTCTCAGCATGCTCAATTGCAATTCTACGGTTTGTTTCAATATCTGTGTTTTTGATTGATTCATAAATCTTTTGCTACACAAAGATAAATCTAGAAGAAAAAGAAACGCACACCTATTAAGGCGAGGTGCTGGCTAGCGGAGTAGAAAACTAGAAGATAAGGGAGAGCCGCACACTCTAGGAGCTCAGATGCAAAAATGTAATGTCCAACGTTTCGACAGCCAAGCTGTCTTCATCAGGGTATGATCACAAACACTGCGGGATGACTTGTTTATATAGTGTCAAAAGACACACAGGTGTCTGTAATCATGGCCAAGTGTGGCCTAATATCATTGGTTAATTCTCAAATATAAAAATGGCATACAAAGAACAGCATCCAAAAAAACAAATGGATAGCATACGATCATAGATTCATTTTAGACTACACAAGCTTACAAACAATTACAATGGAAAAGTCACAATAATCACAAGAATGGCTTCAGATCAAAGTCTATGTTGAGACCGAAGGGTGCAAGGGTCTTTAAATTAAAGATCTAGGCAGCCTCTCATTTTAACAATAAATTATCAAGGTCACCCCCTCTCCTAGGGAGGGTGACATGTTCGATGCCAATATAACGCAGAGACAAAATCGAGTGGTTTGCTTCCAAAAAGTGGGCCGCAACTGGTAAATAACATACATTTTTCTAAACTAATCCAATCTTAGTTGGACTTCTTGCACCCATTACTGTTTAGATGGTTTAGGTAGTCTTATTTATTCATCTTTCTAACCCTGGCAGTCATTTTGAAAGAAGATTGAGGGTGAATAGAAGTTCAAATTGTTGGACATCCCCACTCTCTGGCTGGATTCCAATAGGAATTAAATATCACTTTACAAGCCAGCATAATGTGACTTGCAGGCCTGATGTGGCCACTGTATTAGGGAGAAACTAGGCCCTCAAAGTAAGGCCTTATGATATATGTATTCAATTGTCTTAAAAAATTAAGCACTTTGACGCTGGTTTTGCTGGTGATCAAGAAATGCTGGTACGCTGGTCACCAGCATACCAGCATCACTAGCATACCAGCATAAACTGGTCACGAGCATAACAGCATCACCAGCCTACCAGTATAAGCTGGTCACCAGCATATCAGCAGTGTAGGCATGTCATGCCAAGACAGTTAGTTAACACAACTGACCTCAAAGCCCTCAGACAAGCAGCAAAACATGCCTTTATGCACCACAATTCATGTTTTGTCAAAAGAAGGCAGAGTTCAAGGGTTGGATTCCTCTGACGTCACGTTCAACGGTTCACTTTTAAGCTCACCTTGTCACATAAATCACACATCAACACAGCTGTTTGGGTGTATCTGGATTAACTCGTTGACAGTAACAGGAAAAGGTGGAAACCCACTGAACACTGAACCAAGAGGAAGTTGATCAAGGAGCAATGAGGTGAAACAACAGCTACTATCTTTCATGAGTTTATAATTATTCTGCTTTTTTTGTAATTTTGTATACACTTTATTTAAACAGGTTCTCCCACTAATGTCAGCAGACCTCTTTCACAAGGGAGACCTGGCTAAAGGCGTCAGCATCCTTCAGTTCGGCTGGCGCCAAGCCGAACTCGGCTAGCCGAACCAAACGATTGTACTCGCATACTTTCTTAAAAGACATTCGCTTGAAAAATGAGAAAAAGCGTCAATAGTACTGTTTGTCCATTTTGTGACCCCGTAGCCACTTCATCAAAGTATTCAGAATTGATTTTAAGATCACTCAAGAAATCTGTCATTAATTTTGATGTTTTTGCCGAGGAGATCTTAGTCTAGCAATTTGACCTCTAACTAAGATCTTTGGTGCAGTATTTCTCAATGAAAAAATGTGCATGAAAACGAGTCGTCTCTCATTGAATGACAACAAAAACGTATTGAAGAATCCCTAATGTGGACCAATCACAGATGAAGGGGCGTAGACTTCAGCTTAACTCCAGAAAAGAAATTGTGTGCCCGAACAGCCGAAAAAACCCTCACTGATGTCCAAAACATCATCACAAAAAATGTTGTCACAATATATGCATGAACTCTTCCGAACTGTTTTGGCTGGGAAGCACGCAGGCCATTTGGGTAACGATAAAACCTCACTACTATTTACCTAAAGATTAGCATGGCTGAAAGTGGCTGGAAATGGCTAAAATGGTTGGAACGTGGACTGGAAATTATTTTCCAATGTTGGGTCCAGTAAGCCTGCTCAACTTGTAATCAACCTGTAATCAACTTCCCTGTAAGGAGAGCATCATTGTGTAACTAAATGTCTTTACCTATTTGATCCCTATTTTCTCCCTCTACAAGAAACTTTAAAATCACTGCCAGACAGGGATACATCCCCCCTTCTCCCATCCCTCCATCCTAGACCCAGTTACTCCACTCGGCTGGCACCACCGTATCAAGTTCAGGCCTTCTTTCACACACAGGCACACAGACAGTGACCTGAGGGAGGCTGTGACCTCACAAATCTGCGCCGGTCACCAGAGGTCAGATGATATCCCATTATCCAATCATTACAAAGCAGAGAGCACAGACAGACAGAGAATGGAGTCACCACCCCCGCCAGGTCACAATCAGGACAGACCAACTCTCAGAAGCTCCAGATGAGACAGAGCCTGTGTCCCAAATGGAACCATATAACCTATGAAGTGCATTGGTCAAAAGTAGTGCACTACGGAATATGGTGCGATTTGGGACACAGGCCGGGAGTATACAGCCCAGGTTGTAGGAGAAAACACAAAACAGTAACACAAATGGAGGTGATGTTTAGAAGTGCTTCCAAACAAGCCCTGAGGTATTCTAAACTTTACCAGATGAAAGCCCAGGGAGAAACCCTGTAGGAAAACTACAAAGACACTAAGTGGAGTTTTAAACTATTGCTCTCACAACTCCTGAGGTATAGAGAAAAAAGGTGCACGAGTCAAGCACTCCTAAAAATGAAAGGCTATTTTCATATTCCAGGCAGGTCGTTAAAAAGATGAAACAGGAGAGGTGAACTGTCCTCTGCCACACTCCTCCTCGACTGCCTCACTACCATTTTCAACCTCAAACCCCCTCCACCCCCTCACCTTGGAATTCCTGCTTAATGGCATCATTATTGACACTGTCCAGCAACATGCATAGACCCTTGTAATCTCACACGGGCAAGGCGGTTTTCAGACAGAAAATGATGCCACTCCAACAAAGAAAAAGGGAGAAGAAAAAAGGGATGAATACCACTTTACAAAGGAGTCCCCAGCACCAGCTGATGCTCTTTCATCTACACCATCATCACCTCTCTGATGATTCCACCGCCAGCTGGCAGCCTCAGAGCAGCAGTCCAGCCCCCAACTACAGGAAAGACAGGGTCCAGCACCCAACTACAGGAAAGACAGGGTCCAGCCCCCAACTACAGGAAACACAGGGTCCAGCCCCCAACTACAGGCAACACAGGGTCCAGCCCCCAACTACAGGAAACACAGGGTCCAGGCCCCAACTACAGGCAACACAGGGTCCAGCACCCAACTACAGGCAACACAGGGTCCAGCACTTAACCTGTCTGGGCTAGGGGGTAGTATTTTCACGGCCGGATGAAAAACGTACCCAATTTAAACAGGTTACTACTCTGGCCCAGAAACTATAATATGCATATTATATTAGTAGATTTGGATAGGAAACACTCTGAAGTTTCTAAAACTGTTTGAATGGTGTCTGTGAGTATAACAGAACTCATATGGCAGGCAAAAACCTGAGAAAAAGTCAACCAGGAAGTGGAGGATCTGAGAATTGTAGTTCTTCTTTCTAGTCCCTTTCGAAACTACAGTATCTGTGGGGTTACGTTGCACTTCCATTGGCTTCCATTGGCTGTCAAAAGCCTTCAGAAAGTTGTTTCAGCATTCTCCTGTCACTGGGCAGATAATAGGAGCTCAGTTACTGAGTGGTCTGCCTGGCAACAAAGGGATTGGATATGCTCGATCCCGAGAGCGCGCTGTTCCTTCTTTTTCTCCTTGAATGAATACGTGATTGTCCAGTTGGAATATTATCGCAATTTTACGTTAAAAATACCATAAAGATTGATTTTAAACAGTGTTTGACATGCTTCTAAGTACGGTAATGGAACATTTTGACTTTTCGTCTCTGGTACCGCGCTCGCGCATTATGCCTTTGGATAGTGCTCTGAACGCACGAACAAAACTGAGGTATTTGGACATAAATATGGATTATTTCGAACAAAAACAACATTTCTTGTGGAAGTAGCAGTCCTGGGAGTGCATTCTGACGAAGATCAGCAAAGGTAAGAGAATATTTCTAATACTAATTCTGAGTTTAGGTGGCCCCGAACTTGGCGGGTGTCTGTATAGCTTGCTGTGATGGCTGAGCTATGTACTCAGAATATTGAAAAATGTGCTTTCTCCGTAAAACACACTCACACACACACACACACACGCACGCACACACACGCACACACACACGTACACACGTACACACGTACACACACACACACACACACACACACACACACACACACACACACACACACACAGGAATGTCCTGTATCTGTTCCGTATACTGTTGTATGTTTCCTCCTTATCACTGTAAGTGAGCCTCATTGGCACCTTGTTTTGAAAGAGTCCACTGCCAGAGTGGAAGTGTCAAAGTGGTAATGCTACAATTAATCTCTGACACAAGCCTTCCGCCACTGTACTGTATCAGCAGCATTCTAACAGTGGAAACAGCTCTCTCCTAAGGCTAGGCCTATATAAACACAACTCCTCTGTTTCAGTCAAATGACTTGAGAAGTATGCTCTGTCTCCCTGTGTCTCCGCCCGTCTCTCTTGTTCTCTTCCTCTCTCTCTCTCTCTCTCTCTCTCTCTCTCTCTCTCTCTCTCTCTCTCTCTCTCTCTCTCTCTTTGTCTTTCTCTCTGTCTCTCTCCCTCTCAATTTAATTCAATTCAAAGGGCTTTATTGGCATGGGAAAGGTGTTTACAATGCCAAAGCAAGTGAAATAGACAATAAACAAAAGTGAGAAGACACAAAACAACATCTCTCTCTCTGTAGGGTGGAATAAAGGGGGGGCTTCCTGAGTGTTCTTCACACACAAATCTGACCCCAATATCTCAGCACCCCCACCACACACACACACCCTCCAGTCCCATGTTTACTGTGGCAGATTGCACTGTAAATAGCAGGGGCTCTGGGCTCCGATTCAAAGACAGCCAAATCAAACAGGAGGCACATCCTTATCAGCGAGTAGGATGGAAAACAGATGCACCTGGAACTACTTCCGAAACCCTGTAAAAACAAAGCTGTGCCTCTTCAGTGGGATGGGGATGAAATGTCAAACACAAGTAGGGCATAGGTTTACAGGCATACTGCTGCACCATGGGCGTCTGTGTTGGCAGTGAAGGACATACCGTCAGCTCCAAAAGCATTGGGACAGTGACACATTTGTTGTTGTTTTGGCTCAGTACTCCAGCACTTTGGGTTAGCATTTATTGGGGGTATGATACTTATGCGTCTGTAACTTGCTCACTCATCATTATTCATGATTCATTCAGGACTATCCCTAACAGTGGAGGCTGCTGAGGGGAGGACAGCTCATAATAATGGCTGGAACGGATCGAATGGCATCAAACCATGTGTTTGATGTATTTTATACCATTCCCCCAATTCCGCTCCAGCCATTACCACGAGCCCATCCTCCTCAATTAAGGTGCCACCAACCTCCTGTGCTCTGTAATGATGGTTGCATCCACATTAATGTAGAAGTCTTTAGAAACATATTATATTCTTATTTACATAAAAGTGACTCCAAAATGACACAATACATTATTTACCAGTAATTTCTATTGGACACAAAATAATCTGAAACAAAACAAACAGCAAATGCATCCAACATTGATTACTTTAATACACATCAGTGAATTTGTCCCAATACTTTTGGTCCCCTAAAATGGGGGGGACTATGTACAAAAAGTGTTGTAATTTCGAAACGGTTCACCCGATATGGATGAAAATACCCTGAAATTAAAGCTGACACTCTGCACTTTTCACCTCATAGTCATTGTATCATTTACAATCCAAAGTGCTGGAGTACAGAGCCAAAACAACAAAGCATGTGTCACTTTCCCAATACTTTTGGAGCTTATTCTCTCTCACCCTTAGGCCCCCAGCACACAACACAGACAGGAAATTCTCTCTCTCTCTCTCTCGCTCTCTCTGTGTGCTCAGAAATAGCCACACATATTCCCTAGAAACCTAGTTAGTATAGGCTTATTTTAACCTTTGCAATACAACTGGTTTACAACTTATAGGGTACAGTCTGTACAAGCCTATACACAGGGTTGGGGAGTAACTGATTACATGTAATCTGATTACAGATACTTTAGAAGAATTAGATGATTACTAATTGGATTACTTTTAAATTCAGAAGAAAAAAATATATATCATGACACCTTTCTGTTTTCTCAATGACATTCAATTCAGCATTGAAAATAGGCGCAAGTTAGCGAGTCGGACAACAAGTCAGAGACCACTATGATGATAAACCAAATGCGTTTGACAGATCCCTTTTGTCTTCTTATAATGCCTCTTAAGGGGAAAGTAATCCAAAAGTAACCGGATTACTGATAATTTTTTGGACAGGTAATTAGTAATTGTAACAGATTACATTTAAAAAGTAACTTACCCAACCCTGGCTATACAACCTAATGGAGAATGTGTTATTTGATGGCTACATCATACTTCATCAGTCGTATGGAAAAGGATCAGAGGTTTACTTGTTCTTCAAAGGCACGCACTAATTGAATCAGTCATTTGGAATATTTGTATATTCTGTGCATACCTCACTTTCAACTATTTATTTTTCTTGGCCCAGAGGCTCTATTGAGGCATTATACAAAAATGCTTAAAGAATTTGACATGCTGATTTAAGCATAGGAGCAACGTACATCTGGAATACTGCTCTCAGTCACCACGGATCCCCGCTCTCTCTCTCCTCTCTCTCTCTTCTCTCTCTTTCTCTCGTCTATCTCTATTCTCTCTCCTCTCTCTCTCCTCTCTCTCTCTCTCTCCTCTCTCTCTCTTCTCTCTTCTCTCTCTGTCAGTTGGTTGGTTTAGTAACAGTAGGATGATGATGCTCTGAAACGATAACCAGATATTGTGTGTGTGCATCTTGAAAGACATTCCTGTGCTCTCAGAGGAGGATAGCAGGATGGAAAATCTATTTGGCACAGAAGGTCCAGAAACAATTTCTATGTCAGATCCAGGTTTGGTGTATTAGAGATCTGGAAAACGAAATGCTCTCTCTCTCTCTGCCTTTCTCTCTGTCTCTCTCTCTCTGCCTTTCTCTCTGTCTCTCTCTCTGTCTTTCTATCTGCCTC